>NC_056727.1:1246939467-1247126967 GCF_019279795.1 Protopterus annectens
GTGCTATTTATCCCCCTAAGGGTGCTGCCAAGAGGTGCAGGCAGGGGGAAGTCATTGGGACTGTTTCCTGTAAGGTTGTGATTTGTCTTCTCCACTTTTGGAGGTAGAAGCACCCCATTGCTTTGACCTGTATATGAACCTTGTGCCTGGGATCTGCCCCTTTGGGGGCCTGTCTGACACTGGAAAGGACCAATTCTTTTTAGGCAAGTATCAACTAAACCTAGGTGGCTGTACTTGTAAGAAATCTTTGACAGTTTGCATAGATTTAGCTTTGCTCTCCATTTTCTTTAACACCTCCTCTGCCTTAACACCAAACAAAGTATCATGCTGTAAAGGTGCATCTAATAATTTCACTTTGACATGATCAGGCGGACTTTGTTCCTTTAACCAAGCATGCCTCCTAATTGCAGAACCAGTAACTGCGGCCCTGCAGGAGGCCTCCGAGAATCAAAACCAATTTGCAAAGTATGCTTTCCAACTTGTTCAGCTGCATGTAATAAATCCTGCATTTCCTTGTTTTCTGCACATTCAGAATTTGACATTTTTTTTTTTTTGTTTAAGCAATGTCATGACATGTTGCTGATATTTGAGCATATGGAACTGACAGTTTAAGGCTCTTATAGCCAAGGTAGCAGATGTGTAAACTTTTTTCCCCATCTATCCAGTGCCCTAGAATCTCTGTCAGAGGGGGTAGGGTATTTTGCAGCAGAAGCCCTAATCCCTTTGGGACCCTGAGAAATAGTCTCTGGGTCTGCAGCACGGTTTTGGAAAAGGAATTTGTGAGAGTCAGGAACCCTGTAATATCTGTCAGGCTTAGCAGGAGCTGGATGTAAGGAGTCAGGGGTCAGACTAGACTCTGAAAACACATCATCTACAATGTCTAACAGGTGGAATGGCTAGAGGCCTGTGTTGAGGTAGTAAAAGGAAGTCCCCGAGCCTCTTTTTAGATTCAGAAAAATCTTGGCTCTCCCAGTGGAAATACTCCCTCATGGTGTGCAAGGTTTCCCCAAAAGAATAGTCCTCAGGATGAGAAGCTGAAGGAATGGATTCTTCAGCATCAGAATCCTCATGGGGGGGGGGGGGGTGAATATTCCTGATCAGAAGAGGAATCAGAAGAAATAGAAACCTGATCTGAAGATTTATAGTCTGTCTCTTGTCTAGGCCTCTTATCAGGAAGGGAATAGGAACCCCTGATTAAGGTAATCAAGTCTTCGGCCATTTTGAGCATCTGTTTTTTGGGCATGGAGGCCTGTCCATGTGGCTCTTGAGTTTGACTTTAAAGGTGCTTTAGACTTTGCCTTTGAAGCTGAAGTTGGTTTAATGTATAGTTGTTTAGGTCTGAATACACCCTCAGAAGCCGGTGCCTGCTCAGCGGCTTCGGACCCATCTGAGGGAATAGTGACCGAGGCTCCAATACCTTGAGTTTCCAGCGGCATGGCCGACTCCAAGTGGGAGTCAGTAGCGGCCTGTGACTCTAAAGTAGTGGGTGTCAGGGGCTGCGAAAGCACCTCACTGAGAACCTGGTTTAGGAGAAGCTTTGTCGTCGGTTTTGGGCCTCAGCAGTCTATCCTTTTCTTTGTGTTTTTTGTGAACTACGGTAGTCGGATGGCTATCCAATGACATTTTATAATTAAATCTGTGCCCAAAATAGTTTAATGCAAAGTCATACCAACACTTAATAGTGCGTTGGTTAAATCTAGCACAAAACAGACAACCTGAAACATCGTGGTCAGGGCCTAGGCAAGGAATACAGTAAGAATGAAAGTCCTTATGAGGTATTTGCTTTCCACAAGAAATACAATTATTAACTTTTTCTGACATCAGTCTGGAGCAAGAAAAAAGTTTCCCCAACGGGGAACTTAGCTTTAATTAAGACTTCGGATCTGAAACGCGAACACGAAAATCTCAGGAGTCGGCCGATCTGCACTTGCGAACTGCTTCTGCTTCGGGCACTGTGCGGCAAGAAAGACTGAAGAAAATGGCGTCGGCTGCATCTTTTATACCCCTCATGACCCGACGTCAGGGAAGAGGCGACAGCAACCAACGCAGGACCCAAGATTTTGGAATTCAGGCCGACTGAGGGCAACCTGCCAGCAGGATTACCCAAATGTAATGATTGCAACAGTGAAACACGAAGAACATCCCCAGGGCTTGCAGGATTTTCCTTGCAGATAGCTGGGTCTTTGTGGCCAGTAGTTTGAAGTAGGCTGTCAAATAAACTTGTTTCTCTGGCATGAGGTAAGCCATCTGGGAAGTTGTGCTCAAGCTTGCTCCCAGGAATACAATTTGTTGGCAGGGTACTAGAGGAGACTTTTCTTTTATGGTGTACCTCATGGTGTACCCCAGTGAGGTTAGAAGTTTCTTTACAAATGCCAGACAATTTAGTAGCATGTCCTGGCTTTCTGCCTGAATTAGACAATCGTCCAAGTATGGATATATTTGAATATTTTTTTGTCTGCAAATTGCAATGACTGGAGCTAGGTACTTTGTGAATACCCTGGGCGCAGTAGATAAGCCAAAGGGAAGTGCAGAGAACTGATAATGCATGTAGCCTGCTCTGAAGCTTAGGTATTTCATGAAAGATTCCCTTACTGGAATGTGTAGGTAAGCTTCCTTTACGTCTAAGGTTGCCAACCATGCATCTTTGCCTAGCAGAGAAAGCAGCTGAAGTGTTAGCATTTTGAATTTTGGGATTACCAAAAAGGTGTTTAGAATAGAGAGATCCAGGATAAGACACAAGGAGCTGCGCCTTTTCTGGGTACCAGGAATAGTCTTCAGTAAAAACCTTGTTCCCTTTCTTCTGCTGGGACAGGTTGAATAGCCCTGATACTTAGAGAGAGAACCTGCTGTTGAGCCTCTGCCCACGGTTTTGGGGGTAGATCTGGCCAACAGTTTGGGGTTAAGGTGTGGAAGTGAAATCTGTATCCTTGGGAAACTATATTTAAAACCCATTTGTCCTGGGTAATGAGTTCCCAGTTTTTTGCATGAAGTGCGATCTTTCCCCCAAGTCAGCATGAAGTTGAGCAGGGCTGGGAAGGATTAAGGCTAAGTCATTGTGACAGTCTTCCATAGGGGGTGTCTTACTACCTCCAGCATGCAACTCCCCCACTAATTAGGCCTGAGAGTACCTTGAGACTGTAGCCTAGGTGGTCTGCTGTTCCTGGGTTTGGACTGAAGGCCTGGAAGAGACAGGAAAGGACCAATGCCTCCTGAATCTGGGAGGCTGTACTTGCAGGAAATCTTTAACAGTTTGCATAGATTTAGCTTTTTCCTCCATCTTAAGGACTTCTGCTTTGTTGCCAAACAGGTGGTCTTGGTTTAAGTGAGCATCCAGTAATTTAGCTTTAACATGATCTGGTAAATTTTGCTCCTTAAGCCAAGCATGCCTTCTAAGAACAGACCCAGTGACATCAGCCCTGCAAGATGCTTCTAAAGAGACAAAACCACATTGCAAAGTATGATGTTAAGTTGTCAATCTCGCCTTCACTCTTGCTGGATGGGTTCGGAGCCGACCCTCGGCTCCGACTCGGCCTATACTAAAGCTCGAGATCTATTTTACCGGCTCGAGGCTACCCTATATCCCACAATGCCAGGCGCCAACTACCCAGATCTCGTTTGCCGCTTACAACTGCGAGGTGCGTTTCTTACCGGCTCTGCAGGTTGGATTTTATAATTCTTAAATTTCTCTTTTTTAGTCAGTTTTTCAGTTAGTTTTTTGTTAGCGACCATCCCATTAGCTTCCCTTCTTAGCTTAACTTCCTTCCGGTCCCCCTTAATCCCTAACCCCCTTGTTTGGTTAAAAGGTTAGGCCTTTGGGCCCATTCCCCTTTTCTTTAAATTGTCAGGTTAATTGTTGTGTGACTGACTGTGTGTGTGTGTGTGTGTGTGTGTGTGTGTGTGTGTGTGTGTGTGTGTGTGTGTGTGTGTGTGTGTGTGTGTGTGTGTGTGTGTGTGTGTGTGTGTGTGTGTGTGTGTGTGTGTGTGTGTTTGTCCTTTTTTAGGATGTCTAAAGCCACCAGGGTCTCAGGCTTCAAGAAGTGTGACTCGTGCCGACAGACTGTCACACTTCTTGTGTTTATTGCCTGGGCCCTCTGCACCTGCAGGACTCTTGTTCTGTCTGTCATGCGTTCAGTCCAAGAGTCCTGCAGGAATGCAGAAATCAGTTAATTTTGAGGGGCTTACTAAAGCCTGAAGGTTCCCCGGCCAAGTCATCGGGGAAGCCTTCAAAGCCATCCAAGCCGTCAGCTCCGTGTTCAGAGCCTTCGACTGGGGGTACTCTGACTGCTTCTACAACGGCTCCGGCTGGAGCCGATGTTTCTAAGACACAGTCTTCTTCATCGGCTCCGGCTGGAGTCTATGTTTCTCAAACTCGGTCTTCTACATCGGCTCGAGCCGGAGCCGATGTTTCTAGGACTCCGTCGGCGCCGATGGTTGTGTCGGTGCCATCTGCCAGCCATAAACAGTCCAGGTCTCCGTCCTTGGGATCTGTTTACTCGGCTCAGAGGTCTCCCTTACTCTCGGAGCGGAGCCATCGAACCCATTCCTCTAGGTCTTCCAGGCTCTCGGACCATGACCTCGAGAGGGTGGTTAGTAGACTTCTTAAGTCTCAGGCACTAGCACAGATGCTCCATAGCCCTTCAACAGACAGTGGCTATTCCCACCCCATCTTAGATTCCTCCTCTGACTCTTCCCCCGAGTTCGGAGCCGTGGCCGTCGACACGTCGGAGCAGATACCTCACCTTTCGGCTCCGTTGTCGGCTCCGGTCTCTTCCATGGTCCCATCCTTGGAGAGATCCGGGCGCATGGACTTAGTCGGCTCCGAGGGGGCGAGTGGCATTGGACCCTTGTCCGACCCCGTTCTCCCTCTCGGAGCTTTGGCGCTGGTAAGTTTGGCCCCATCAGCTTCGGAGCCGTCCCTCTCGGTGCCGGGAGGGGGTCCTTATCTCTTCAGAGCGGGGACCTTCTACCCTGCCTGATAGGGGCGCCTTCGAAGTCATGAGGAGTGTGCTGGCCCCTGCACCTGCTGCACGGTCGGCTCCCTCAGCTCCTCCCCCCTCTGTAGTGCCTGCTGCGGTCTCTACCCACCCTCTCATTCCTCATTATGTCAAGAATCTAAATGGCAATGCTCAGATCTGCTCAGAGCTAAAACAGAATGGCATTAAATATACTGATCCGAAGGATATTGCCAATATCCTGGCAGATTGATTCAGTGCCAACTTCACCCCCCTCTCACCCCTTAAATGGCCCATCTCAATACCGGAAGATTGCCAAATTCCAGTAATAATGGCCACACAGGTACAAAACGCACTCTCTAAAGCCAAGAACACAGCATCCATGGGGCCAGATGACATCCCGGGCTGTGTACTACATGAACTACAATACGAACTGGCACCTCACCTAAGTGTCATGTTTAATCATAGCCTCACCTCAGGTTTCGTGCCCACTGAGTGGCGCAGAGCTACAGTTATCCCAATCCATAAGGGGGGGGATCCACCTTGGATCCCGGAAACTACCGTCCCATCAGTATGACAAGCCTAATCTGCAAGGCCATGGAGCGTATTATCATGGAACTTATAAACAAAGACATTGGCAACCTTCAAACACTGGACCCCACCCAGTTTGTGTTTGTGAAGGGCCGATCTCGTCTCCTGAACCTGATTGACTTCTTTGAATCGGTCTCCAGAGCCATGGACAAGGGTAAGGTGGTCCACACAGCCTATCTAGACTTTGCCAAGGCCTTTGACACCATCCCCCACTCTGGAATCATAGATAAACTTACTAAGTTGGGCATTAATCCCTAGGTCACCCAATGGGTTGCTAAATGGCTTACTGATAGAACCCACACTGTAAAAGTAGCAGACTCCAAATCCAGCTCCAGACAAGTGACAAGTGGAGTACCCCCAGGGTTCAGTCCTGAGGCCGCTCTTGTTTGGCATCTACTTCTCTGAAGTACAGGTCAACACTAAGGGACTCTGGCTAACAAAGTTTGCAGATGACTGCAAACTGGGAGCCATTATTGAATCCCCAAATGATGTGGATACTCTACAAGAGGGCCATACAGAAACAGATGCTTGGTGCCGGAGCCATGGGCTCAAGATCAATGCCAAGAAATGTATTGTTATCCCCTTTGGGAAAAAACATGTATCCATGAATTACCATATAGGTGGCAGTACACTAAACAAAGAAAGTGTGATAAGAGACTTAGGGACACAGGTGGACGGTGGTCTCACCTTCGATAACCACATCGCCACAACAGTCAGGAAATCCTTCTATGTGGCACACCTCATCACAAAGGGCTTTTCAGCCAGAAAAAAGGAAGTCATTGTCCCACTGTACTCATCCCTCATTAGACCCATTATAGAATACAACGCCCCATTTGGTATGTACCTCTCAAGACATCTGCAACAACTGGAAAGGCCTCAGAAATACCTCACTAAAAGAATCACAGGCCTAAAGCAGATGCCCTATGCTGACCGCCTTAAAAACTCCAGCTATACTCTGTCGCATGTAGTCTACTCAGAGGCGATCTCTGCTCAACATACAAGGCCATGTCAAACCCAGAGCTGTTGGACATGCTACACTTAAAGAAATCCCAATCCCTCAGAGCTACACGCTCCAGGGATATAAACCTTGTCATCACAATAAACAAAACATGCTGGAGGGATAGGTTCCTGACCCAGAGACTCCCCAGACTCTGGAATAGATTGCCCATACATGTCAAGCAGAGTGCCTCTTTGGACCTCTTCAAGAGGAACCTTGACGATTGGATGGGAGAAAGAAAATTCACCCCAGGGATCACGTCAGTCGCCCTGCTAGACAGGGGTCCAGGAAAGTAAATAATGTGGGAAGAAATAGCCAGGGAATTGTTATGGCTAGGCTTGCATAGGCCCCTAGGGCTGATAGCCTAGTACCAACCTATGAACCGTACAGATCCAACGCTTCAGGTTTCCCCATTGGGAATATCCTCCTCTTCCAAGGATTCCCCTGAACCGTCAGGGGAACCCCCTCGGAAGAGGAAATGTAAGAGGAAGCATGTGGATTCCCCTGAGTCCATTACATTGGATACCGACTTGGATGAGTTGGAAGGGTCCCCACGATCCCCCTCTGAGGATATCTCCTTTTCAGACATCCTTAAGCAGAGGGGGAACTGGTCTACCCTTAATCCTTCCGAGGACGAGTCGGTTTACCTAGAGGCGTTTGGCTCTCGCCCTTCCACCTCCTGGGTGTCTCCGCCCTTTGACCCCCTCATGGAAGTGGTGGTGCGGAAGGCGTGGACGGCCCCTGATACGATGGAACCTACCCCACGGAGGCCTTCAAAATTCATAACAGCTCCTTCGGACAAACAGTTTTTAGCCAAGGGTGTCCCGGTTGATGCCATGGTGGTAGCTGCAGCCACTAAGAAGGAACTGGTTGATCCTTCAGTACCTGTCCATCCTCCTAACAAGGAGTCTAGGACTATGGATAGGTAGGGCAAGCGGATGTTTTCTTCAGCGACCTATGTCATGCGGTCGCTGAATTATCTGTGCCACTTCACCCGCCTTCAAAGAGACATGCTCAAAGAAGTGGGTGAGGTCCTACAGGAACCAACAGCTGCGGGGTCTCAGGACAAAATCAACTCCCAGCTGGCAACCCTGAAGTCCATTGTCACCTCCTCCATGCGGCTTATTTCCTATGCGGCCGATGGGGCGAGTAGGGCTGCAGGCACAGGCGTGGCCTTACGGCGTCACGCCTGGATGCAGCTTTGTAACTTTGCAGAACCCTTTAAGGCATCCTTCACTAATTCCCCCTTTGACTGTTCAGCTTTGTTTGGACCTCAGGTGAAGGATACTTTGACCCGATGCGAGCAAGAAGGCGAGACTCTCTCTGCCGTGGGAGTCCGTTTTTCCACCCCGTCTAGACCATATCCTAAGGGTCAGAAGGTAGGAAAATGTGGTTCCGTAAACCACAAGAGGTCGCGCCTGATGCAAGAGAGGTCAGTTCCCCTCTAGAGGCAGGGGGGGGGGACAATAGACGCCACCCTAGGGGCAGAGGAGTTCCGCAAAATCAGGGTAGCAGAGAGTCTCTTTCTGACAAACCCTTCCAGCATCCCTGAGAAGCTGCCAGACTGTCCTCCTTCAGAGGCAGTCGGGGGAAGGTTATCACTGTACCCAGAAGCCTGGCTTTCACTCACCCAAGACAAATGGGTACAGTCGATTATATCTGAGGGTTACAAAATTCCTTTTATCCACACCCCAACTCAGCCAAAAGGACCCCTTCCCAGACGTTCCACCCAGTCTAAGGGCACAAGCAGTACTAGAAATATCAAAACTGCTAACAAAAAGAGCCATCCAGCCAGTCCTAGCAGACCAACAAGGATCCGGAATCTACTTCAAGTTCTTTTTGGTACCAAAAAAGACAGGAGACTGAAGACCAATATTGGATCTCAGCAGACTAAACAAGTCTGTAAGAAGAACGAAGTTCCGGGTGGTCACGCTACAGTCCATTCTCACCTTTCTGGGTCAGGATGATTGATGTGCTCAGTAGACCTTCAGGATGCGTACTACCACATCAAGATGCACAGACGCTCCAGGAGGTTTCTCCGCTTCCGGCTGGGAGCCAGTCACTATCAGTTCAGAGCCCTGCCCTTTGGTCTCACTACAGCCCCCCCCCCCCACCCCGAGTGTTCACCAAAGGCATGGCAGCGGTTACGGCTCATCTGAGGCGTCAAGGATTCCAGGTGTTTCCATACCTAGACGACTGGCTCCTCACTGCCACCACCAGGCGTCAGCTTCTCCTCTCCAGAGATTACACCATTCATACTTGCAAAGGGCTAGGTATCTCCATAAATTTCGAAAAGTCTGCCTTGTCAGTCTATTACCTTCATAGGCACCACCTTGGACACAGTCCGGCTCTCTGCAAAACTAACAGAGCAAATAGTTCTAGATATTCGCAGGCATGTTCACATCCTCCTTCAGAACAACAAAATGCAGGCCAGGTTTGTCCTAAAGGTATTAGGTCTCATGGCGGCAGCCATTACTCTACTTCCCCTAGCTCACTTTCATATGCGCATCCTTCAATGGATGCTTTTTTCCCAGTGGTCCTTTCAACAGCTTCCAATGTCACACAACATCTTAATAACCCTGTCTTGCAAGAAACACCTTTCTTGGTGGATGGTCTCCCCTCAAGTCCTTCAGGGCAGACAGTACAGTTGTGTACACCTACCATAAATGTAGATGTTCGAGTGTCTTCACTGTTGCAGTCATAACTGTAGGGTGCTCCTGCCGGCCGGCAGCCCGAGGTCGGCCAGAATCCCAAAGTCTGGGTCCAGCGTCGGCTGTACAAGCGAGTACCCTGATGTCAGTACGCTCTGGTACATAGCCCCCAGCCGACGCCATCTTCTCCAGCCTTTCTTGCCCTAGATGTCAGAAGTCCCAATAAATCAGAAATGAATCCAACAAGGAAACACAAATACACCACAAATAAGAGAAAAAGAGGGGACAGGAGGGAGGGAAACCCCGACTGCAACAGTGAAGACACTCTAACATCTACATTTATGGTAGGTGTACACAACTGTACTATGTTCTTCGTGTTTCACTGTTGCAGTCATAACTGTAGGGTGGAATCCCAAAGCAGTGAAAAGGGGAGGAGGCTTAGACAGAAGAAGGGGCAGCAAGAAGACCCTGCAAAACAGCAGAGGCAAAGCCTGCCCTGGTCTTAGAATACAGAGGGAGATTGTAGTGCTTGGAAAAAGTATGCACAGAACTCCAAGTGGCAGCTTCCAAGATATCCTTGGTAGGAACTCCTCTGAGAAAAGCTGTAGAAGTGGCAGCTGCTCTAGTAGAATGACTTCTCACAGTACCTGGAAACTGTTTCCCATGATGAGTGTAACAAAATCTGATTCCATAAGCAATCCATTTGGAAATAGTTTGTTTTGAAATAGCTTTTCCAAGAGAACTGGGGCCAAAAGAAACAAACAATTGATTAGATTTTCTGAACTCCTTAGTCGTGTCCAGGTAAAATCGTAACTGTCTGTGCACATCCAATGAATGCAAAATCCTTTCCCCTTTATTTTGAGGATTAGGAAAGAAAGTAGGAAGGTGAATTGTCTGATTTAAAGCCACTTTTGAAATCACCTTAGGCGTGAAAGTAGGATTAGTCCTCAAGGATACTCTGTCCTGGTGGAAAATAAGGTAAGGTTCCACAGCCATGAGAGCTTGCAACTCTGAGACCCTTCTGGCAGAAGTCAATGCCAACAAAAGAACTGTCTTCCAAGATAAAAACTTAATATCTGAAGATGCAGCAGGCTCAAAAGGAGGCAAAGTAAGTTTTTCTAAAACATAATTAAGATCCCAAGCAGGAACAGGAGGGGTCCTGGGAGGTCTTAAATTCTTGGCCCCTCTCAAGAATTGTCTCACCAAAGGATGAGAAAAAACAGGAGGATCAGAATTGAAATGAGCAGAAATAGCAGAAGCATGAATCTTAATGGAAGAAAAAGGAAGTCCTTTAGACAAAAGATCAGAAAGGTAAAGCAAAATAGAAGAGAGATCAGGCACCAGAGGGTCCGAGCCTCGGTCCTGCATCCAAATACAAAACCTCTTCCATTTAGAGGCATAGGATTTCCTAGTGCTAGGCCATCTAGCTTCTAGAAGAACATCCAAAACTTGTTTGGGAAGGCTAGAAGAAATCAAATTCCTTTGAAGAGCCAAGCTGCCAGGCAAAGGGTCTTGAGGTTGGGATGTAGTAACCGACCCTGATGCTGGGACAGAAGAGAAGGGTTCAGAGGGAGAATCCAAGGAGGCTCCAAGAACAGGTGCTTTAAAGTGGGATACCAAAACTGTCGAGGCCAATTTGGAGCAATCAGGATGAGGAACTTGGGCTTGTCCTGTTTTATCTTCAGTAATACCCGAGGTAGTAGAGGAAGAGGAGGGAAGGCATATCCCGAAAGGCTTCTCCAGCTGAAGGACAGGGCATCCACTTTCCAAGCTGTTTTGTGGAAGGACCTGGTGCAAAAGCGAGGCAGCTGATGATTGAGATGGGATGCAAACAGATCTATCTGGGGTCATCCCCAAACTGCAGTAATCCTGTTGAATAAGTTGGTGTCTAGCGTCCATTCGTGAGGATCTGAAATGTTTCTGCTCAGGCTGTCTGCTAAGAGATTCTGTTCTCCTGGAATGAATTGAGCCTGGAGATGTAGATTCAGATTTAGAGCTGTGTCCCATAAAGCCATAGCTAGTCTGCAAAGAGGGTACGAATGAGAACCCCCCTGCTTGTTGATGTACCACATTACCGTGGTGTTGTCTGTGAGAATTAGCAGAGGCCCTGGTTGCAAAAGGTTCTTGAAGGCTAGAAGAGCATTTTGAACTGCCAACATTTCCTTCAGATTGATGTGCCAGTGAAGATGGTCCTTTTTCCAGGTTCCCTGCTGGCAATTGTCTAGAAAGTGTGCTCCCCAAGCATAATCCGAGGCGTCCGTGGTCAGGATTTGAGTAGGTTGAGGTAGACGAAAAGGCTTTCCTTCGTTTAAAGCACATGCTCTGGACCACCAGAGGAACTCCCTCTGGAGACAGGGGATCAGAGGAATCAGAATATCCAGATCATGGTAATGCTGTGACCATACACTTTTCAGATACCATTGAAGCTTTCTCATATGAAGCCTTGCATTTGGAATCAACAGAATGCAGGAAGCCATGTAGCCCAGAGTCTGCAGGAATTTCCTTGCAGTGAGCAGAGATAAGAGTTGCCAAGGTGTTGAAAATAGAAGCCAGCTGTGTTTGTTTTTCTGGAGTGAGGAAGGCCCTTTGCAAGGTTGTATTTAAGAGGGCTCCCAAGAATACCATTTGTTGAGAAGGGATCAAATGCGACTTTTTTGTGTTCACTGAGAATCCCAGTAGGAGGAGAAGACGTTGAACAAAGTCCAGATGTTGAAGTAGAAGATCTTTGCTGTCTGCCTGAATAAGGCAGTCGTCCAAATAGGGGTAAATCTGGATCCCCTGAAGTCTGCAATAAGCCACTACTGGTGCCAGGCACTTGGTAAAGACTCTGGGCGCAGTAGATAAACCAAAGGGCAGTACAGAGAAATGAAAGTGCCTCGAACCAGCCTTGAACATGAGGAATTTCCTGCGTTCCTGCCTGATGGGAATGTGTAAGTAGGCTTCCTTTAAGTCCAATGTCACCATCCAGGCATCCTGAGATAGCACTGGAATTAGTTGCTGCAGAGTAAGCATCTTGAATTTTGGAATTTCCAAAAAGGTGTTTAACACAGAAAGGTCCAGAATAGGTCTCCATGAGTTTTGTTTTCTTGGAACCAGAAACAGTCTTGAATAAAAACCTTTTCCCATCTCTGAGAGAGGAACAGGCTCTATGGCTCTCATGGCCAGAAGAGCATCCACTTGATTTAAGGCCTCTGACCATTGGTGTTTTGGCAGATCTGGCCAACCGTAAGCCCTTGGCAAAGTATGAAAGTGGAATTTGTAACCTTTTAAAATTACGTCCAACACCCATCTGTCCTGGGTAATACGAGTCCAATTTCTGTAAAGAGACAGTTTTCCTCCGAGAGGGGCATCCAAGTGAAGGGGTCCTGTAGCCCAACCTAGAGAGTCATTGAGTTTGCTTTCTTTGAGATTGGGATCTGTCTTCTCCCCTTCTAGGTGAAGAAGCAGTCCATTGTCTAGATCTGTAAGAGGCCTGACCATGGCCACGACCTCTGGAGCGTCTATATCTTCCCCTTTGAGGCCTGTCAGAAGTGGGAAAGGACCAATTTTTAGAGGGCCAATTCCTGGAAAATCTAGGAGGCTGAACTTGCAAGAAATCTTTTACAGTCTGCATAGATTTTGCCTTTTCTTCCATCTTTTTAATAACTTCCTCAGCCTTAGATCCAAAAAGAACATCATGTTGAACAGGGGCATCTAACAACTTAGCCTTAACCTGTTCAGGTAAACTTTGTTCATGGAGCCAGGCATGTCTCCTGATAACAGTACCAGAGGCTGCAGCCCTGCAAGAAGCATCCAAAGCATCAAAACCACAATGTAAACTATGTTTGCTCACTTGTTCAGTAGCATGCAAAACATCCTGAAGTTCCTTATCCTCTGCACATGCAGGAAGGGAAGCAAGCTTTTGCTTTAACACAGACAAAAGAAATTGCTGATACTTAAACATATGAAACTGGCAATTTAAAGCCCTTACAGACAGGGTAGCAGAAGTATATACCTTTTTCCCCACCTGTCTAAAGCACGAGAATCCTTCTCAGAGGGAATAGGATTCTTAGAAGAAGCAACCTTAGCAGCCTTAGAGCCCTGAGAAATAGTTTCAGGATCCGAAGAAGGGTTCTTAAATAAAAATAAATGAGAGGAACCCTATAAAATCTATCAGGCTTAGAAGGAGCAGGAGGCATGGAATCAGGATTCAAATTAGCCTCAGAAAAAGCATCATCTACAATGTCCAAAACAGGAGGGATAGCTAAAGGCCTATGCTGAGGAAGAAGAAGAAATTCTCTTAGCCTCTTCTTGGAAGCAGAATACTCCTGACCTTCCCAATGAAAATGTTCCCTCATCTCATGCAAGGTTTCCCCAAAAGAGAAATCTTCAGGCGGAGAGGCCGAGGGTAAGGAGTCCTCAGCATCAGAATCCTCATAAGGAGGAAAAGAATAGTCCTGATCTGAGGAAGAGACAGAAGATACAGAAGCCTGGTCAGAGGAATCCAGAGGAACATCCTGTCGAGGCCTTTTCTCAGGAGGGGGGTGAGAACCCCTAATCATTGTAAGCAAATCTTCAGCCATCTTTAATAATTGCTTCTGTGTCCTGGGAGTAGATTCAGAAGCAGCTTGAGCAGGAACTTTAGACTTTACAGGAGTCTTTGTCTTTGCCTTTGAAATAGTGATGTGAGTAGGCCTGAAAACCCCCTCAGAAGCCGGTACCTGCACAGCGGTTCCGGACCCACCTGAGGGAGCGACGTCCGAAGGTCCTGCAGCAGTTAAAATAGTAGGCCTTGATGGCTCCCCATGGGAGTCTGTATCGGCCATCGGTTCAGAAGTGGCGGACGACAGGGGCTGCAAAAGCGCCTCACTGACGACAGCCGAACCGGACGCTGGCTCCAGCTGCTTCGGGCACCACGCGGCAAGAAAGACTGAGGAAAATGGCGTCGGCTGATGCCTTTATACCCGAATAACTGCAGCTATGACGTCGGGTGAAGTGCGACACCAGCCGAGGCCAGACCCAGACTTTGGAATCCGGCCGACCGAAGGGCTGCCTGACGACAGGACAACCCATTTGTAAGGACTGCAGATGCATCCTTGAAGGACATAGAGTCCTGTTTGGACCTCGGAGGCCTGTCTTTGTCTTTGCGCTTCTTTTGAATTCCGGTAGTGTCCGACGACATTCTATAATTGAAGCGTCTGCCAAAATAATTTAGAGCCCAATCGCATCGCGCTTGATAGTACGAGAGTTGAACCTGGCACAGAACCGACAACAAGAAACGTCGTGGTCAGGGCCTAAGCAAGGTAGACAATAAGAGTGGAAATCTTTATGAGGTATTTGTTTCCCACACGTTATACAATTATTAACTTTTTCTGACATCGGAGGAACAAGAAAAAGATTCCCCAACGGGGTACTTAGCTTTGAGAAGAGAAGTAAGAACTTTGGACCGACAACAACAAAATACGCTGTTCGAAAATCGCCAACCAACGACTTGCGAGCTGCTTTCCACCGCACGGCAAGAAAGACTGGAGAAGATGGCGTCGGCTGAGGGCTATGTACCAGAGCGTACTGACGTCGGGGTACTACCTTGCACAGCCGACGCCGGACCCAGACTTTGGGATTCTGGCCGACCTCGGGCTGCCTGCCGGCAGGAGCACCCTACAGTTATGACTGCAACAGTGAAACACGAAGAACATCATTTGTTCCTTCTCCCCTGGATGCCATGGTGACAATGGATGCCTCCCTGATCGGGTGGGGGGGGGCAATTTCAGGGCAGGATGGTCCAGGGAACATGGCAACCTTTCGAGTGCCACCTACACATAAATGTCTTGGAGATGAGAGCAGTACTTTTAGTGCTGCAAGCCCTTCAGGACTCTCTTCCCATCGGAACTATTGCAGTTCAGACGGACAATATGTCCGTAGTGTGGTACATCAACAAGCAGGGCAGAACCAAGTCCTATCCCTTATGTTGAGAGGCACTCAGACTTTGGCAGTGGGCGATCTCCTCTCAGCGGTTTCCGATAGCAACGCACGTCCCCGGGAAGTCCAGCATCATAGCGGACAGCTTGAGCAGAGCCATTCTCATGCCACACGAGTGGTCTCTCAAAAAAGCAGTAGTGGAAGAGATTTTTCAGAAATGGGGTCGACCTTGCTGCGATCTTTTTGCAACACCTCAAAACAGCAAGTCCCACGACGACTTTACTCTCTTCCCGGCCACCCCCCCCAGAGACGCTCTAGTCCACGATTGGCCCCGGGGACTTCTGTATGCCTTTCCCCCCTTTCCATTAATCACTCAATTGATTCAGAAAGCTACCGCCTTGAGAGCCACCATGACACTCATTGCTCCTTACTGGCCTCGACAGATATGGTTTCCGTTCCTGCATCGTTGCCTCTTGGGGCAGCCCTGGCATCTGGACCCAGTGCCAGATCTCTTGACCCATCAGTCGGGACAGCTGCACCACTCCCTCCAATCTCTCAACCTCACAGCTTGGTTGCTCCAATTCCAACCCTAGCCAGGCTTCCCCTTATTTCCCATTCTGTGCGTGACATACTTACAGCTTCCCTAAAGTCATCTACCAGAAGGATTTATGCCAGCAGGTGGAAGCGTTTTTCCTTCTGGGCAGGAGCTAGAAATATGGATCCTTTTACTGCCCCTATCCAATCAGTCCTAGACTTCCTAGCCGAACTGTTTCACTCAGGGTTTTCTTCCTCCACCATCAGAGTACAGTTAGCGGCTATTTCGAACTTTCATGTAGGCTTTTCTGACTCCAGTATCATGTCCCATAAGCTCTGTAAAACCTTTCTTAAAGGTATCTTTTGCTTAAGCCCCCAATCAGAGACCCCCCCATCACAGTGGGACTTAAATTTGGTTCCAACTTCCTTGATTCTTCCCCCTTTTGAACCTGCGGTTACCTGCTCCTTGAAATTACTTTCTTGGAAGACTCTTTCTAGTCGCCATAACATCTGCGAGAAGAGTATCAGAACTTCATGCCCTTTGCATTTGTCCACCTTATCTAGTTTTCCATAAAGACAGTGTCCCTCAGGACTAACCCGTCCTTTTTACCCAAGGTTTCTTCTGAGGCAAATCTAAACCAGACTATCTCCCAGTTTTCTTCCCCAACTACTCCAACAGAGCGGAACAAAAGCTGCATTTTCTGGACGTTCGTTGTCAGCTTCGTTACTATCTGGATAGAACCAAGCAAGCTAGGAAATCTGAGCAGCTCTTCCTATCTTATGCGGCAGGTAAGAAAGGCCTTCCAGCTTCCAAAGTAACCCTTTCTAGATGGCTGGCTGTGATTACTTTCATCTATGACCTCAGACGCCAAAAGCTACCGTCAAAGCCCAGGGCTCACTCAACTAGAGCATTAGCCACGTCAATAGCTTTTCAGGCTAGATTACCAATAGATTCCATTTGTGCGGCAGCCACATGGGCCTCTCCTCATACCTTCATCTCTCATTACAAATCAGGCATGGCCTCCTGAAGCCGGGCTAATTTTGGTTCCACCGTTCTCAAGAGTCTGTTCCGATGAGCCACCCAGGGTGAAGGTGCTAGGGACGCGGTCCCATCCAGCAAGAATGAAGGCAAGATTGAGAACTTAACATTGTGAAGTTATGTACCTACCATAACGTTCCATGTTAGTTGTCTCCTTCTCGCCTTCTTTCTTGCGTCCCATCCCCCTAGCCTGGACAGACCTAAGGATCCTTGGGGATCTTCTTTCTGCCTCAGTATTAGCCCCCTTGGCTATCCTTACTGGTAGCTATAGGTCTAGGTGACTTACGAGTGAGGTTTCCTCTTCTCCTTATTTTGGAGATCAGAACTGCTATGGTTTCAGCTATCAAATGTGATCTGGGTAGTTAGCGCCTAGCATTGTGGGATATAGAGTAGCCTTAAGCCGGTAAAAATAGCTCTCGAGCTTTAGTAAAGGCCGAGTCGGAGCAAAGGGTCGGCTCTGAACCCATCCAGCAAGAAAGAAGGCGAGAAGAAGACAACTAACATGGAACGTTATGGTAGGTACATAACTTCTCATTTACCAACTTGTTCAGCAGAATGCATTAAATCCTGTAAGTCTATTTTCAGCACAGTCAGGAATCAACATAAATTTCTGTTTAATTAGTCCCATAATATGTTGTTGATACTTTAACATATGAAACTGGCAGTTTAAGGCCCTAATGGCTAAAGTAGCAGAAGTGTATACCTTCTTACCCGATCTGTCCAAGGCCCTGGAATCTCTATCAGAGGGGGTAGGGTTTTTCGGCAGTAGTAGTCTTAATGCCTTTAGGTCCCTGCGAAATGGTCTCTGGTCCACAGTAGGATTGTTGAAAAGGAACTTATGAGAGTCAGGTACTCTAACACCGGTCAGGTTTCCTGGGAGCCGGAGGTAGTGTCTGGGGCCAGGCTAGGATCCAGAAAGGCATCATCTACTATGTCCAGGAAAGGAGGGATAGCTAAAGGCCTGTGTTGAGGTAGGAGTAAGAATTCCCTAGGCCGCTTTTTGGAGTCAGAATAATCCTGCCTTTCCCAGTAGAAATGCTCTCTAAGAGTATGCAAGGTTTCACCAAAAGAAAAATCTCCTAGAGGGAAAGTAGTGCTCTGCATCAGAATCCTCCCAGGTAGATAAGGGCAAATATCCTGGTAATCAGAAGAAAAGTACAGTTTTGTACCTACCATAAATGTAGATGTTCGAGTGTATACACTGCTGCAGTCATTACACTTGGGTTATCCTGCCGTCAGGCAGTTCCCTAGTCGGCCTGAGTTCCAAAGTCTTGGTCTGGCGCCGGTTGCTGTCGCCTCCTCCCTGACGTCAGTGCGACAGGGGTATATAAGATGCAGGAGACGCCATTTTCTTCAGTTTTTCTTGCCCCAGATGTCAGGTGCCTCTAAATAGGTAGGCAATTCCAACTGCTAATAAAACATACATAAAAAAAGCAAAAAACAACTTACAGCTACCAGAAAATACTCCCCTTAGGTAGTAAGGGTAGAAGACATAGGTACGTACCAGCCAGTAAGAGGGGAAGGAGGGAGGGTAACCTGGACTGCAGCAGTGTATACACTCAAACATCTACATTTATGGTAGGTACAAAACTGTACTATGTTCATCGCGTTACACTGCTGCAGTCATTACACTTGGGTAGAATCCCAAAGGTGAGGTAGGGTGGCTGGTTCTATAAGGCATTAGGGGTGGCTATAAGGCCCTGCAGCACTGCAGTGGCGAGGCCAGCTCTGGATTTAGAGTATACAGGCAGATGCTTGCTGCTTCCAAAATATCCTTGGTAGTTACTTCCCTGAGGTAGGCAGTTGAAGTGGTTGTTGCCCTGGAGTGAGATCTAATGCTGCTAGGTACAGGTTTTCCATGGTATGTGTAGCAGAAACGTATACAATGTCCTATCCATTTTGAAATGGTCTGTTTTGAAATGGCTTTTCCCTGTGCTCCTGCAGCATATGCTACCAATAGTTGCTCAGATTTTCTGAAAGCTTTGGTTTTGTCCAAGTAGAAGAGCAACTGCCTGTAAATGTCCAAAGACTGCAGTAGTCCCCCCCCTTTATTCTGTGGTTTAGGATAAAAGGATGGCAGGTGAATAGTTTAGTTTAGAGCCACACTGGATACCACCTTTGGCATAAACGTGGGGTTAGTTCTTAAAGACACCCCATCCTGGTGGAAAATGAGGAAAGGTTCCACTGCCATTAGTGCCTGTAATTCTGAAACTCTTTGTGCTGATGTTATTGCCAAGAGCAGAGCAGTTTTCCAAGAGATATATTTTAATTCTGCTGTGTTAGCTGGCTCAAAAGGAGGTAAAGTTAGTTTTCCCAAAACAAAGTTGAGGTCCCAAGTTGGAGTAGGTGCTCTACGGGGCGGTCTCATGTTTTTAGCCACTCTGAGGTACTGTTTTAACAGAGGATTAGAGAAAATTGGTGGATCCATGTTGTAATGAGCAGAGATGGCAGAGGTGTGGATCTTGATGGATGAGAAGGAGAGGCCTTTGTCCAGCATCTCAGTTAAGTATTGTAGTATCTGAGGAATGTTTGGGACAAGAGGGTCAAGTCTGTGAGCTTGGTTCCAGGCACAGAATATCTTCCATTTATCCGAACAGGCTTTCCTGGTACTAGGCCTTCTGTCCTCCAGAATGACGTCCATAACAGCTTTGGAGACCAGCATTGTTTGCTTGACTAAGGAATCTTCCATGCAGCTAGGTTTAAAGGTCTTTAGCTGGCTGTGTAGTATTTGATGGTTGTGGTGAGTCAGCAAATGTGGGATTTGAGGCAAAATTCAGGGTGGTTCTTGTGCTAAGCTCCTTAAGATTGGGTACCAGTGCTGGCGTGGCCAGTCTGGTGCAATCAGGATCATCTTTGGCTCTTCTTGCCTGGCATTTATGAGTACCTTTGGCAGGAGAGGTAGTGGTGAGAATGCATATACTTGTAGGTTCTCCCAGCTGAATGAGAGGGCATCCACTTTCCATGCTTGTGAATGGTAACTCCTTGTGCAGAATTTTTGTAGCTGGCAGTTTATTGGGGATGCAAACAGATCTATGTCCGGGCTCCACCATTTCTGTGTTATCATTCTGAATATTTGTGGACTCAATTCCCATTCGTTGGGATCCATGATGTTTCTGCTCAAGTAGTCTGCCAGTGTGTTTTTCTCTCCTAGCAGGAATTGTGCTTGCAGATGAACTTGAAAGTTTATAGCTGTGTTCCACAAGGTCATGGCTTGTCTGCAGAGGGGGTAGGAGTAAGTGCCCCCTTGCTTATGAACCACATAACTGTGGTGTTGTCGGTCTTTAGCAGTAGTTGTCCTGGATGCAGCAGGTCCTTGAAAGCTATAAGGGCATTTTGTACAGCTAGCATCTCTTTTTGATTGATGTGAAGATGCCTTTGTTCTGCGGGCCGCATGCCCTGAATACATTTGCCTGCCATGTTTGCTCCCCAGGCGTAATCCGATGCATCTGTTGTCAGTGTTTTCCTGGCTGTGGGTTGTGTAAAAGGCTGTCCCTTGTTGAGGTGACAAGCTTGAGCCCACCACTGAAACTCCTGTTGAAGGCAAGGGATTAGTGGTATAACTGTTTCCAAACTTTGACAGTGTTGAGACCATACATTCTTTAGGTACCATTGTAGTTTCCTCATATGCAGTCTGGCATATGGAATTAGTAGTATGCAGGATGCCATGAAACCCAAAGCCTGCAGAATTTTTCTTGCAGGGAGTTGGGTCTTTGTTGCTATCAATTGAAAGTATTGAGTCAGTTGTCCTTGCTTGTCTGGCGTGAGATAAGCCATCTGCGCCGTTGTGTTCAAGCTGGCACCAAGGAATATAATCTCTTATGAGGGCACTAGTTTTGATTTCTTTTCGTCTACTGTGTACCCCAGGCAACTTAACTTTTTTTACAAACGCCAGATGCTTTAGAAGAATGTCCTTGCTCTCTGCTTGAATCAGGCAGTCATCCAGGTACAGATAAATCTGAATTCCTTTCTGTCTGTAAAATGCAATTACTGGTGCCAGGCACTTTGTGAAGACCCTGAGCGCAGTAGATAAGCCAAAGGGCAGTGCAGAGAATTGGTAGTGCATTGAACCAGCTATGAATCCGAGGTATCTTCTGCAGTTTTGTCTGATAGGGACATGCAGGTCCAAAGTCACGAGCCAAGCTTTCTTGCCCAGCATGGGAAGAAGCTGCTGTAATGTCAACATTTTGAATTTCGGAACATCCTTGTAAGTGTTTAGAGATGAAAGATCCAGAATGGGCCTCCAGGCTTTGCCATTTCTGGGAACCAGAAAGAGTCTTGAGTAAAATCCTTGTCCTTACTCCTGTGATGGTACCTTTTGAATATGTGTCATATCCATGAGTGCTGTAATTTGTTTTTGAGCCTCTGCCCATTGATTTGGTGGCAGATTTGGCATTCCTTTTAACCTTGGCAGAGTGTGAAAGTGGAACCTGTAACCTTGAAATACAATGTTGAGAACCCATTTGTCTTTGGTGATCATTTGCCAGTTGTGGTAGAAGAGTGCCAGTTTTCCTCCCAAGGGGGCTGTCAAGAGGGATTTTTTTGGCAGCTGTAGTGGAAGTCATTGGAGCTGCTTTTTATATGGCTGGGGCCTGTCTTCCCCTTCTTTCTGGCCTGATGCAACCCATTGTCGAGGCATGTAAGGACCTTGTGTTTGACTTCTACCTCTTGGATGTTTGAGGTCTGTCTGTAATTGGAAAGGACCAATTCTTAGTTGGCCAGTTTCTGCTAAATCTAGGAGGCTGAACCTGTAAGAAATCATTCACGTTTGCATAGATTTTGCCTTATCCTCCATTTTCTTTAATACCTCTTCTGCCTTAACTCCAAACACATCCTACTGCAAAGGTGCATCCAATAATTTTGCTTTAACATGATCTGGTAACGTATGCTTTTTTAACCAAGCATGTCTTCTAATGACAGAGCCTGTAACTGCTGCTCTGCAGGTGGCCTCTAGAGAATCAAAACCACATTGCAAAGCATGCTTTCCCACTTGTTCAGCTGCATGCAATAAATCCTGCATTTCTTTCAAATTAGGAAGCTCTGAATCTGGAAGCATTTTTTATTTTAACTGAGACAGTAAGAATTGCTGATATTTTAGCATGTGAAACTGGCAATTTAAGGCTCTCATTGCTAAAGTTGCAGAGGTATATACTTTCTTTCCCCATCTGTCTAATGCTCTGGAATCTGTCAGAGGGAACTGGATTCTTGGCAGATGAGGCTTTAACTCCTTTGGGTCTCTGAGAAATGGTTTCAGGGTCAGCTACAGGGCTTTTATACAGAAATTTAAGTCAGGGTCTCTGTAGTATCTGTCAGGTTTAACAAGGGCTGGAGGTAAGGAATCAGGATTTAAGCTGGATTCAGTATACACATCATCCACAATATCTAACACTGGTGGAATAGCAAGGGGTCTGTGTTGAGGCAGTAAAAGGAAGTCTCTCAGCCTTTTCTTGGATTCTGAGTAATCCTGGCCTTCCCAGTGGAAATGCTCCCTCGTGGTATGAAGGGTTACCCCCAAAGGAGTAGTCCTCAGGCGGTGAGGCTGATGGAATTGATTCCTCAGCATCAGAATCCTCATAAGGGGGTAAAGAGTATCCTAGGTCTGAGGAAGAATCAGAAGAGATGGACACCTGATCGGATGAGTCATAGTCTGCATCCTGTCTAGGCCTTTTACCAGGAAGGGGATGGGACCCCCTGAACACAGAGTGATTAGGTCTTCGGCCATTTTGAGCATTTGTTTCTTAGGCATGGAGGCCTGTCCTGGAGAATGCTGTATTTGTTTCTTTGATTTTAAAGGAGGCTTTAACTTAGCTGAGGGTTTAATGCTCAACTGAGTAGGTCTGAAGACACACTCTGAAGCTGTGGGTTGCTCAGCTACTCCGGATCCCTCTGAAAGGTTAGTCTCGGTAGGCTTAACTTGTGCGTCCGAAGGCCCAGCCATCTCCACGTGGGAGTCCGAGGCGGCCTGTGGTTCTACAGAAGCGGTCATCAGGGGCTGCGAAGGCGCCTCGCTGAAAACTGGAGAACTGGCGACTGGCCTAGAAGAGGCTTCATAGTCAGTTTTGGGCCTCGGATGCCTATCCTTGTCTTTGCGCTTTTTGTGTATTCCAGTCGTTGGAAGTTCCGACGGCATGGTATAATTGAATTTTCTACCAAAATAATGTCGGGCAAAATCAAACCAATGTTTAATAGTGCGCTTGTTAAACCTAGCACAAAACAGACCACCAGTGACGTCGTGGTCTGGGCTTAGGCATTAGATGCAATAGGAATGGAAATCCTTATGGAGGTATTTGCTTCCCACAAGAAATGCAGTTATTAACTTTTACTGACATCGGTCTGAGGAAAGAAAAAGTTTCCCCAACGGGGTACTTAACTTTGTAGAAGGCTTCGGTTCCGGATTCAGAATGAAAATCTCAGGAGACGGCTGACCGGCACTTGCGAACTGCTTTTGCTTCGGACACTGCGCGGCAATAAAGACTGAAGAAAATGGCATCGGCTGCATCTTATATACCCCTGTCGCACTGACGTCAGGGAGGTGGCGACAGCAACCAACGCCGGACCAAGACTTTGGAACGCAGGCCGACTAGGGAACCGCCTGACGGCAGGATAACCCAAGTGTAATGACTGCAGCAGTGTAACACGATGAACATCAGAAATTTCAGAATCCTGATCAGAAGAATCAGAAGGAAAATCAATTCTAGGTCTCTTACAGGTAGAAGGCTGGCTTCCCCTAATTAAAGTAATAAGGTCTTCAGCCATTCTTGATTTTTTAGGCATATGGGCCTGACCATGCAGTTTGGTCATCGGTTTTCTAGTCATAGGTCGAGTTTAAAGCCTTGAAGAAGAAGATGGTGTCGGTTTGAAATGCAAGTCCGTAAGCCTGAATACACCCTCAGAAGCTGGTGATTGCACAGCGGCTCTGGACCCATCTAAGGTAGAGACATACGCAGGTTCCATAGTCAAAGCAGCATCTCGCTGCATACCAGACTCCGAATGGGTCTCAGTAGAGGCTTGCGAATCTGAAGTAGCGGGTATCAGGGGCTGCAAAAGCACCTCACTGAGTACAGACGAACTGGCGACTAGCTTAACGGAAGCGTCGTCGGCAGCTTTGGTCCTATGCGGTCTCTGTCCATCTTCACGCTTTTTCAGAATGCTGGTAGTCGGATGGCTTACCAAAGCCATTTCTGGACAATTAAACAGAGTACCAAACTAGTCTGCTGCAAAAATGGACCGACAAATTGTTGGAGGATTGAATAAGGCACAAAACAGACAGCGAGGGACGTCGTGGTCTGGGTCTAAGCAAGGAATGCAGTAAAAATGAAAATCTTTGAGGTATTTGCTTTCCACAGGTAATACAATTGTTAACTTTTACTGACATTGGTGTAGAGCAAGAAAAAGGATTCCCAACGGGGTACTTAGCTTTGGTTCTGAAACTCGAAAACGAAAATTTCAGGAGTCGGCCGACCGGCACTTGCGAACTGCTTCGGCACTGAGCGGCAAGAAAGACTGATGTGATGGCAACAGCTGCATGTTTCATACCCCTGACTACCTGACGTCCTGGGAGAAGAGACAGCATCCGACACAGAACCCAAGACTTTGATATTCAGGCCGGCTGAGGGCTACCTGCAGGCAGATAACCCAAATGTAATGAATGCAACAGTGAAACACTAAGAACATCCCAAAAGACTTGAATTAAAAAAAAAAAGTAAGAAACCATATGAACTGCTTTAGGGGCTGACAACTCTGCCAGTTTCCCAGATTTCCCTTTTATCCTCATCTCCTTCTAGTCTCTTCTGTTTTTGAGTCACAGACTTCTCAGTCAAGCCAGATGATGGAGAGATCATAAAAATCAGCAAAAGAAGTACTGCTGAAAATGAAATCATCTCAACTCTTTGTGAGTACTTTCACTAGGTGGACCCTGTTTTTCACAAAATCTCACAAATATGTGTCACTGATTTATAGACTGTATTTTATACAGCATATATCATGGACAGAAGTAGGTTAAACAATAAAGAAGACAGTTGGGTGCACAATTCCCAGGATAAAAGTGCCCAATCCTGGTAGGCACACTGGTAACCAGGACTGGAAAAAAATGACAGTGTAGAATCCTCAAGACACGGAAATATTCCTACAATGGGGCTAGACCAGGCCCATGGGGGAAGATGCCCCCCCCCCCCCGTAGAAGGAAGCAGAAGTCCACAAAAACTGACAGAGAAGAAATTGTGTATTATCACTATTATGCAAGAAGCCCAGAATATCCAGATAAAAGACATATGAAATGATTGAGAAATTAGAGTTCTGGTTCGATTCTCAGCTAGAGCGTCTTCTGCATGGAGACATGCGTGAATGGGCGTACCTTCGTTGAAGGTTGTGCGTCAGGGTTGGTAACTCAGCATGTAAAAATCAACTAGCAATCATTAGCGGACCGGAGTTCCGCTGTGGCGACCCCTAACCAGGAAAAGCCAAAAGACACAACAACAAGAGGAAAGAAAAATACTTCCACAAGAAAAACTGTCAAACTTCAAATAAAAACAATAAAACAGATCCATGGAAAACACTATACAGAACAAAATACCTTGTGCCATTCAGAAAAAGAGGCAACTGAGCAAGTGTGAAAATTTAAAGAAAGTACAGTTTTGTACCTACCATAAATGTAGATGTCCGATAGATATGCAACTGCAGTCATAACATATGGGTTGTCC
The DNA here is from genome assembly GCF_019279795.1 of Protopterus annectens. Taxonomy (NCBI): domain Eukaryota; kingdom Metazoa; phylum Chordata; order Ceratodontiformes; family Protopteridae; genus Protopterus; species Protopterus annectens. The sequence goes on from NC_056727.1 coordinate 1,246,964,826, forward strand.
TGCCTCAGGCAGCCTTCGGTCGGCCGGATTCCAAAGCCTGGGTCCGACGTCAGCTGATGTCGCATTTCTCTACGACGTCAGAGCAGCTGGAGTATATAAGCATCAGCAGACGCCATCTTCTTCAGTGTTTCTTGCCCCAGATGCCAGGTGCCCTCCAAGGAAGGCTAAAATCAAATTTGTAAAACAAAAATAGGTTTCCAGACAAATAAGTAAGCAATAAACAGATACACCATAACAGATATCCCCAGCTAAGAATAACAGGGAGAGGAGTGGACCCAAGGCATAGAGGGAAGGAGGGAGGGAAAACCAGACTGCAGTTGCATATCTATCGGACATCTACATTTATGGTAGGTACAAAACTGTACTATGTCCATCAAGAATGCAACTGCAGTCATAACATATGGGTTGAATACCATAGCTTAGCTGGGGGAGGTGGTATGCTCTAGGAAAAGGATGGTGTAGCTAGCAATCCCTGCAGGACTGCCGAAGCAAAGCCTGCTCTGGATCTGGAAAATAAAGGGAGGTTGTAGTGTTTGGAAAATGTATGCACGGAGCTCCATGTAGCAGCTTCTAGAATATCCTTTGTAGGCACCCCTCTTAAGAAGGCTGTGGAGGTGGCTGTAGCTCTGGTAGAGTGTGGTCTGATATTGGCTGGCACACACTTTCCATGGAAGGAATAACAATATCTGATGCAATGTCCAATCCATTTTGAAATTGTCTGTTTGGAAACTGCTTTTCCCTGTACTCCAGGAGCGTAAGCTACAAATAGCTGATCGGACTTCCTACTGATCTTGGTTCTGTCTAGATAGTAGCGAAGTTGTCTATGTATGTCCAAAGTATGCAACAGTCTTTCCCCTTTGTTTTCAGGATTGAGGAAGAAAGAAGGCAGGTGAATTGCCTGATTTAGAGAGACCCTAGATACCATTTTTGGCAGAAAGGAAGGATTGGTTCGTAAGGAGACCCTGTCACGGTGGAAGATTATGAAGGGTGGTATTGCCATTAGTGCCTGTAATTCTGAAACCCTTCTAGCTGAGGTAATGGCCAGCAGGAAAGCTGTCTTCCAGGACAGAAACTGTAAATCCGCTGAAGCTGCTGGCTCGAAGGGAGGTAGAGTCAATTTTTCTAACACAAAATTGAGATTCCAAGCTGGTACTGGTGCCTTTCTTGGAGGTTTTATATTCTTGATCCCTCTAAGAAATTGCCTTAGCAAAGAATGTGAGAACACAGGTGGGTCAGTGTTGTATCTAGCTGAGATAGCTGAAGCATGTATTTTTATGGAAGAGTATGAAAGTCCTTTATTTAGCAATTCTGCCAAGTACTCCAGAATGAGTGGAATGCTCAGTACTGACGCATCTTGACCCTTGTTGGTATTCCAAATGCTGAAACGCTTCCATTTGGCTGAGAAAGCCCTTCTGGTGGATGGTCTACGGGCTTCTGTGAGTATCCGCTGAACTTCCTTGGAGAGAGATAAATTGAGGTTATTTATGTGATCTTCCATGCTGTTAGCTGTAGAGTCTGGAGGTTGGGATGAGCTGTCCTGAAGTTGTGTGGAGTCAACAGTTGAGGCCATTTGGGAAGGGCCCACGGTTTGTTGTGACATATGCTCCATAGTAGTGGGTACCAGTGTTGTCTCGGCCAGTTCGGAGCTATTAGGATTCCCTTTGGCTGCTCTGCTTTGATCTTTAGTAACACTGTGGAAATGCATAGATGACTAGGGAGCTCCAGTTGAATGAGAGAGCATCTATCTTCCATGCTTGTGGATGATTTGTCCTTGAGCAGAACTTTTGTAGCTGATGATTGAGTTGGGAGGCAAATAGGTCTACGTCTGGCCTGCCCCATGCCGAGGTTAGTTGTGCAAAGATGTCTGGATGTAACCTCCATTCGTGTGGGTCTAGGAAATTCCTGCTTAGACTGTCCGCCAGAACATTGTCTCTGCCTAGAACAAATTGGGACTGTAGCTGTATGTTTAGACTCAGTGATTTTTCCCAAAGATTCATTGTTAGCCTGCAAAGGGGGTAAGAGTGAGTACCTCCCTGCTTGTTTATGTACCACATCACTGTGGTGTTGTCTGTCCTTATTAGAAGGTGGCCTTGATGAAGTTGATGTCCAAAGGCCTCGATGGCATGCATTACTGCCAGCATTTCTTTTTGGTTGATATGCAGATGTTCTTCCTTTGGATTCCATTGTCCTTGAATACATCTGCCCTCCATGTGCGGCCCCCATCCATGGTCCGAGGCATCTGTGGTAATGGTCTGTGTTGTCTGAACGGCATGCCTGTGTTTGACTGACTTGCTGAGGCCCACCATAGAAATTCCTTTTGAAGACATGGAATGAGTGGGATAATTGCTTCTACGTTGTTGTGCTGAGACCATAAGCTCTTTAGATACCATTGAAGTTTTCTCATGTGTAGTCTTGCTAGTGGGACCAGGAGAATGCAAGATGCCATGAACCCCAGGGCCTGTAGGAATCTCCTTGCAGTCATCTGGGAGAGTTTTGCTAAACTTTTGAAGTAATGAGTTAACTGCTCTTGCTTGTCTTCTGTCAAGTAGGCCATTTGAGAGGCTGTGTCTAGTTTGGCTCCTAAGAAAGTTATTTGCTGGGATGGTAGAAGTCTTGACTTTTGAAAGTTGACTGTGTATCCCAAAGCCTGTAGCAAGTGTATGACATAATTTAAGTTTTTTGTCAAGGTTAGTTCGTTGTCCGCTTGTATGAGGCAATCGTCCAGGTAGGGGTAGATTTGAATTCCCTGGAGTCTGCAATGAGCAATTACTGATGCCAGGCATTTCGTGAATACTCTGGGTTCAGTAGATAAGCCAAAAGGCAATGCTGAGAATTGATAATGCTCGGGCCCTGCAAGAAATCTGAGGTATCTTCTGCAGCTGTGCCTGATAGGGACATGCAGGTATGCCTCCTTGAGGTCCAGAGTAATCAGCCAAGACCCCTTGCCCAGCATAGGAAGGAGTTGCTGTAAGGTCAGCATTTTGAACTTTGGTACTATGAGAAAAGTGTTTAAAGCGGACAAGTCCAGTATCGGTCTCCATTGATTTTCTTTTCTTGGAACAAGGAACAGTCTTGAATAAAACCCCTGACCTTGTTCTTGTTGAGGCACTTTTTCTATTGCTTTGAACTGAGCCAGCAGAGAAATTTGCTTGATAGCCTCTGCGCCTTTTGATTTTGTGGAAGATTCGGCATGCCTTGTTTTCTTGGTAAGGTATGAAAATAGAACCTGTAACCATGATCTATAATGTCCAATATCCATTTGTCTTCTGTCAGTTTGTGCCAATTTTCTGAGAACAGAGATAACTTTCCTCCCAAAGGAGCTTGTTTTTGCTCCTTGGTCGGAGAAGTTAGAGTCAAGTCATTAAGATTGTCCCTGAGTGACAGGGGAAACCCCTGTGTCACCTCTTTGGTTTGTTGGTTGCCATTGGCATCCCCTGTAGGATCCTCTATATTGCCCTCTGCCACGGGCACGCCTGTTCTTGCCCCTTTGAAATTGTTCCGGATTTGGGAAGGACCAGTTTTTAGAAGGCCAGTTCCTGCTGAACCTGGAGAAAATCTTTGACTGTCTGAACTGACTTGGCTTTTTCTTCAATGGTCTTTAACACATCTTTAGCATTATCACCAAAAAGTTTGTTCTTTTCCAAGGGAGCATCCAGTAGCTTTGCCTTAACATGATCTGGTAAGGGTTGCTCTCTTAACCATGCATGTCTACGAATGACCGCTCCTGTCATAGCTGCCCTACATGAAGCTTCCAATGCATCATATCCACACTGCAGAAAATGATTACTAACCTGCTGAGAGTTATGGACAGCCTCCTGCAAAGACTTCCTATCTAAAGGGTCAGGAGAGGCTAATTTTTTCTGTAAATCATCCAACAGGGAATCTTGATATTGAAACATATGAATCAGACAATTGAGAGCTCTCATAGTTAAGGTAGTAGAGGTGTAAACCTTCTTCCCCCATCTCTCTAAGGACCTTGCCTCTCTGTCGGAAGGCAAAGGATTTTTGGAAGTGGTAGCAGAAACCCCCTTAGGCCCCTGGGAAATAGTTTCTAAGTCTACAGCATGGGCCCTAAAGAAATGAGAATGGATTTCAGAGACCCTATAGTATCTGTCAGGCTTGACAGGAGCCGGGGGCAGAGAATCAGGGGTAGCACTGGAGTCAGTAAAGGTCATCCAACACATCAAGCACAGGAGGAATAGCTAAGGGTCTGTGTTGTGGCTTTTTAAGGAAAGTTCGAAGGCGCTTCCTGGAATCAGAAAATTCCTGACCTTGCCACTGGAAATGCTCCCTCATGGAATGCAGAACTTCCCCAAAAGAAATATCCTCAGGAGGAGAGGCCGAAGGAATGGAGTCCTCTGCATCCGAATCCTCGAAAGTCTGAAAAGGGGGTTCCTGGGATTCGGAAAGCACAGAGTCCCCAGAATCTTCATCTGAAGAAAGGGGGTCAGGTGGTTCAACCCTGGGCCTCTTATCAGGAGGAGGCTGGGATCCTCTCTCAGGATGGGCCTGGGAGCCTCTGATCAGAGAAATTAGATCTGCAGCCAAAGACATAATTTGAGCTTCAGGGTTAGGCTGAGGCAAGGTTTTAGCAGAGTGATGCTTGGCCTGGCTTGCAGGCTTGGCCTGGCTTGCTGCCTTAGCACGTGTGTAGGCCTTGATAGACATAGACATGGGAGGCCTGGCAGCCCCACGTGCAGGGGTAACCTTATCCACAGCAATGGTCTCGGGCATTTCCTCGGTTACAGTATCCGGAGGAAAATCAATAATTGGCGGTGTGGCCTCCGGTGTCGGAGGTATCGGTAATGCAGTGGTCTTCGGTTCCAAGCGGTGGAATAACCGCCTCAGAGGGAACCGGGGCACTCGCGGTAAGTTTTGGCGTGGAGTCTGAGGAAGTCGCGGGCCGAGGAGGTCGGTCCCGGTCTTTCCATTTTTTAGAAATGTGTAGTCGGTTGTTCCGATGGCATAATGTAAGCAAACTTTTCGCCAAAAAAGTCTTCAGCGAACTCCGCCCGGTGCCTGAGTGCGCTTATTTAAGCGAGTACAGGCGGCACAGGCCGAGACGTCGTGGTCTGGGCCAAGGCAAGGGAGGCAGTAAGAATAGAAATACTTATGAGGTATTTGTTTACCACAAGACAAACAATTATTTACTTTTTCAGTTAATTCTGACATCGGCTGAGGCAAGAAAAGGTCCCCAACGGGGTACTTAGCTTTTTTGATGTCTTCGGTTTCGAAGAATACAGGAGCTGACCGACCGGCACTTGCGAACTGCTTCTGCTTCGGGCACCGCGCGGCAAGAAAGACTGAAGAAGATGGCGTCGGCTGATGCTTATAAACTCCAGCCGCTCTGACGGAGAGAAATGCGACGTCGGACCCAGGCTTTGGAATCCGGCCGACCGAGGGCTGCCTGAGGCAGGACAACCCATATGTTATGACTGCAGTTGCATTCTTGAAGGACATCAACATTTAGAGACGTCTGAAGGGTACAAAAAAGAAATATGGACATGGGAAAGAGATCTGATATGGTGCAATACGAAAAAGACAAATTAATCAACACAAAAAAGGCAGCCCCAAAGACATTTGAAGAGAAATACAGGCAAAGACATCCAGATATAGAAAATTTCACAATAAAAAATAAGATCACAAAGAGGGAATGTAGAACAGAAGATAAACCAAGTAAAAAGTTAAAAAAATAATAGAAACTGAAGTTATGGAATATTTGTGAAGTTCTGAAGGATTTGGTTCAGAAAGTCTCACAGATTATATCACAGCATGATGGAACTAGTCCCCAAAGTATGGAGAAACAAAAAGGAGCAGGAGACATCTGAAGAAATATGGACATGGGAAAGAAAGGTGGATTTAATATGGTGCAATATTTATGCAAAGGAGAAAGCAAAATTAATCAATACAAAAAGTGCAGCACCAAAAATATTTGGAGAAATGTAGGCAAAGGCATCCAGACCTGGATAATTTTACAATACAAAAAAATAAGAAACCAGAGGAAACGTAAGAGAGGATTAGTAATGGCGAAGTTAAAGAAAAAGAAACTGAGGTTATATATAACCTGTGAAATGAAGGATTTACTGTAGAAAATCTCTCTCTGAAAACATCACAGCAGAATAGAGCTACAGATCCCCAAATTAAGGGGAAACCAGTGGAGCAGGAAACATCTGATCAGTTGTCATATGCAGACACTTTACAGCCTTCCACAGGAAATCAGTATAAACGTTCAGCTGGAGTTGCGCAGCAATGGAAGGAACTGGAAACGTTGTCAACTCTGACGCAGTCAATATTGTAGAGTGATAGGTCAGTGAGTTCCCACATGAACTAGCAATGGATGACAAAATGAAACTGAAGAGAATGCGGCACAGGAAGATGCTCTTGAACTTTCTATGGAATGCCCACAGGAAATGGAGAACAAAGAATGTCCCCTCAGTTGATAAGAAATTGATATTATTTTATTTATTTTATTTTACATTTGTTAACCAAGAAAGTCCGACTGGATACATATCCACTTTCAGCAGAGGCCCGGGGAGAAAAGCTCCACATTGAAATTGACACCTAAAGTTGAGGTTACAGAGAAATTTAAAAACATTTAACATGCAGTGGTGGTGCTGCGGTAGTGTTGTCGCCTCATAGCAAGACGTTGTCCCGTTCGATTCTCGGCTAGAGCGTCTTCTGTGTGGAGGCATACGTGAATGGGGCGTGCCTTCGTTGAAGGTTGTGCATCAGGGCTGGTAACCCGGTACATAAAAATCCACTACCAGTCATTAGCGGACCGCAGTTCCGCTGTGGCGACCCCTAACCGGGAAAAGCCGTAAGACACAAGTGACAAATTAAAGTCATGGTTACATTTAGATAAGAATAAAACATTGTTGGTTAATGGAATAAGTATACAGAGAGAATCACGTATCAGAAGTGTGTATAACAGAAAAAGGATTTTCAGTTAGAAGGTAAGGATGACAGTTAAGAGAAAGGTGGTTAGTTAAGAAGGAATTTTAGTATGGGCAGAATAATAAGTTATCTTCCTGATAATGGAATAAGAGAATTCTAATGGTGTAGAGAAATATATATAGTGAGGGTGTGGGAAGAAAATAATAGGGTAATCATCTCTGTAAGCTATGTTTGGTTTACATTTGTCTTGGTATAAATCGGGTTAGTCTGGGTTTACACATGGGCATGGCTATTGTTTATCTTACCTCTTCTGATTGTTTGGGTTAGTCAGGGTTTAGACATGGACATACCCAGTCACTGTTCATTTACATCTTTAGGGATATTTTGAATTTGGCCAAGGAGCATGTGGCGGTTAGTTCAGCAGGAAGTGAGTTACACTTTTTTCCAGCAGAGTTGGAGAATAAAGAATCTCCAGCTGAGTGGTTGGCTTTCATAGCTTGTACTAGCATTCTGTTGGATGAGCGGAAGGATGCTAGGTTGCTGTACGGGGTTAATAATAGTCAGAATAGGGGTACTGGGAGGTTGGTAGAGGATTTTATGAATAACTACAAGTTGGTTATAGTATATCTGATTGGGTAGTTCTAGCCAGCCTAATTTGTGAAGATTTTGACAGTGGTGGGTTCTGTAGGCTGAGCCTGTGGCAAATCTAGCTATATTGTTATAGCAGCTGGTGATTTTGTTAAGGTTTGATTTGTGAGGATGGGTGAGGCATACAAAAGGGATGACAGAAAATGTGTGCGAGCTATGGGGGTTCTGGCAGTTGGGGTTAAGAATTTCTTAATCCTATACATGGAGCCTATTTTTTGTTTACTGTTTTTATGGTTTTGTCTATAGAAGACATGCTTGATTTAATAGGGAGAGGCAGGCATATTACGATCAATGAAAGAAATAGACTAGACTATAGAAACTCAATAAAACCAAGAATGCTAGAAGCTCGACAAATCAATTGAACAAAGTAAATAGAATTGTTCCTAGAGATTCATGTGATATAACAAAGGTAAACAGGATACATTATCTGTTAATTTAGCTGCACAGTAAAGTCTTGCAACAAAAACACAGGGTAGTAAGGGAAAGAAAGGGGAGAAATTGAATGCCATCATGGAAGTATTGGATAGAGAAAGCTATAAAGCAATTAAGACAAGTGTCACAGTACAGAAGAGGGAACAGATCAACAAAAAGTACTCAGATGTGATAAAAGCAATGCACACTATCAGAACAGATCAGGACCTATTTTGCACTAACACAAATGAACTAAAAAATACCAGCACAGGCAGAAAAAATGTAGTAGAAAAATACAGGAAAGGTACAAAATAAGCAAGAAATAGATACATTTGGAGAAATCTCTATGAAGATCCCATAGAACATAAATAGGCAAAATGGATAAAAGTAGTAAAAGAAAAAATAAATTCAATTGTACAGAATATGAAATGGGATACATTAAACAGAGATTGAAACAAACTTAAGAAAATCTCCTAAATGAAAACCCCCAGGCCAAGATGCAGTACCTAACTTTTGGCTAAAAGTATTACCATCTTTACATGAAGATTTAGCCAGGAGTAAGAACTACTTATATGTATACCCCGAACAGACACCAGCCTGGTTAACAGAAAACACAACACTTCTATTTAAGAGCAAACTTACAAGCTGTTTCAAACTATTTACCAATAACTTGTCTTCCAAAGATGTATAAACTATATACTAGAATTGATGCCGGCAGAGTTTACTGTCATTTAGAAGAAAACTCAATCATGGCAACAGAACAAATGAGTAATAAAATCATATAGAACAAAAGATTGTTTGTTGTTAAAAGTCATAATGGAGAAAGTACAGTTGTGTACACTTACCATAAATGCAGATGTTCGAGTGTATTCACTGTTGCAGTCATCACACTTCGGTTATCTGCCTGCAAGTAGCCCTCAGTCGGCCCAAATACCAGAGTCTTGGGATTTTTGTGTCAGATGCTGTCACTTCATCCATGACATCAGGTCTTCAGGAGTATAAAGCATGCACCCAACGCCATTACATCTTGCCCCAAATGTCAGGTGCCCCCATAATGGGAAGAAATTATATACAAGGTTACACCTCCAACAAAAAGCAAATACACCAGAAAGCTTTAAGCATAGCAAGCAAGAATAGAGGTATAGTCAATAGAAGTCAGGGGGCTGGAGGGAAGGTAACCAGGACTGCAACAGTGAATACACACCAACATCTACATTTATGGCAAGTGTACACAACTGTACTATGTTCTTTGTGTTTCACTGTTGCAGTCATCACATTTGGGAAGCTTCCCAAAGCTAAGGATGGGAGGAGGTAATCAGATAGCAATAAGGACCAGCTATAAGGCCAAGGAAGACTGCAGTGGCAAATCCAGCTCTGGATTTAGAAAAAATTGACAAGTGGTAATACTTGGTGAACGTATGTACAGAACTCCAGGTAGCAGCTTCTAGGATGTCCCTGGTAGGGACAACTCTGAAAAAGGCTGTAGAGGTCGATGCAGCCCTGGTTGAATGTGGTCTTATCCCCTGTGGGGTAGGTCTTTCATGATGCTTATAGCAGAAATGAATGCAATGGCCTATCTAATTAGAAATGGTTTGCTTTGAAATGGCCTTCCCCTCTTTCCCTGCAGCAAATGCAACCAGCAGCTGTTCAGATTTCCTGAGAAGCTTAGTTCTGTCCAAGTAAAACCTAAGTTGTCTATGCATGACCAAGGAGTGCAGTACTCGTTCCCCTTTGTTCTGTGAATTAGAAAAGAAGGTTGGCAAATGAGTGGACTGATTAAGGGCCACAAAGGATACCACCTTGGGCATGAAGGAGGGATTGGTCCTAAGGGACACCCTGTCAGCATGGAAGATGAAAGGCTCCACTGCCATGAGGGCCTGTAATTCGGACACCCTTCTTGCTGAAGTGATGGCTAGAAGGAAGGCCGTTTTCCAAGGAATTTCAACTCTGCATTTGGAGCTGGCTCAAATGGAGGCAGAGTAAGCTTTTCCAATACAAAGTTAAGGTCCTAGGCTGGAGTAGGGGCTCTCTTGGGTGGTCTTAAGTTTTTGGACCCACTGAGGATGACAGAAGAGGGGGTGGTTCTGTATTGTAATGAGCTGAAATGGCTGAGGCATGAATTTTGGAGGAGGAAAAGGAAAGGCCCCTGTGAAGCATTTCACTTAAGTATTGAAGAATATGGGGTGTGAAGCCGGTGGTGGTACAGCGGTCGCATTGTTGCCTCACAGCAAGAAGTTCTGTTCGATTCACGGCTGGAGTGCCTTCTGTATTGAGTCTGCATGTCCTCTCCGCGGTAGAGTGGCCTCCGAAAGACATGCGTGAATGGGCGTGCCTTCGCAGAAGGTTGGGAGTCGGGCTGGCAACTCAGCACCATAAAACAATTACTGCCAATCATTAGCGGGCCGGAGTTCCACTGAGGCAACCCCTAACCGGGAAAAGCAGAAAAGACAAACATTGAAGAATATGGTGTAAATTGGGCGCTGCTGTGCCCATCCCGAGTTTGGCTCCAGGAACAGAATCTTTTCCATTTTACAGCATAGGATTTTCAAGTACTAGGCCTCTTTGCATCCAGAATGACATCTATCACTTGCTTACTGATGGATGGTAAAGGAGAGATCAGGTAATTAGCCAGGCTACCAGGTTCAGGGTTTGACGTTGTGGGTGCAGGATCTGGCCCTCCTGCTGGGACAGCAGGACAGGGGTTTGAGGTACATGCCATGGTGCCAGCAGTGACGCACTGCGGAAGATGGGGTACCAGTGCTAGCGTGGCCAGTCTGGTGCAATCAGTATTGTCCATGGTTTGTCCTGTTTGATCTTTAGTAGTACCTTGGAGAGGCGAGGCAGAGGGGGAAAGGCATAAACTGATGGGATTTTCCAGGTGAAGGACAGGGCATCCATTTTCCAAGCTCGTCTGTGGGGAGTCCTTTTGCAGAATATCCAATTGGTAGTTCTGTGGGGGGAGGCAAACAGGTCCATCTCTGGGCTCCCCCATAAATTTCTCAACATGTTGAATATCTTTGGTTCCAGTTTCCACTCGTGTGGGTCCATGAGATTTCTGCTTAGGTCATTTGCCAGTGTATTTAGCTTTCCTGGCAGGAACTGAGCCTGTAGGTGCACTTGGTAGCTCAAAGCTGTGTTCCACAGAGCCATGGCTAGTCTGCAGAGAGGGTATGAGTGGGTTCCCCCTGCTTGTTTATGTACGACATAATAGTGGTGTTGTCCGTCTTTACCAATAATAGTTCTGGAAGAACGTGGTCCTTAAAGGCTGTCAGAGCATTCTGAACAGCTAACATTTCTTTTTGATTGATATGCAAGTGCATTTGATTTGGGTTCCATATGCCTTAAATGCACTGCCCTGCCAAGTGAGCCCCCCATGCATAGTCTGATGCGTCTGTTAGGGTTTGGGTGGCAGGGGGTAGAGTGAATGGTAGTCTCTTGTTTTGGTTGCAGACTTCTGCCCAAAGGAACTCTATCTGTAGACAAAGTATGATAGGAATCATTGATTCTAAAACCTGAGAATGTTGACACCATTGGCTTTTTAGATACCATTGTAGTTTCCTCACATGCAGTCTTGCATATGGAATTAGTATAAAGCAAGAGGCCATGAACCCCAGGGCTTGCAGTATTTTCCTTGCAGATAGCTGGGTTTTTGTGGCCAGTAGTTTGAAATAGACCGTCAAACTGCATTTGTTTCTCTGGCATGAGGTAGGCCATCTGGGAAGTTGTATTCAAGCTTGCTCCCAAGAATACAATTTGTTGGCAGGGTACAAGATGTGATTTCTTTTCATTTATGGTGCACCCCAGAGATGTTAGCAATTTCTTTATAAATGCAAGATGATTTAATAGTATGTGCTGGCTTTCTGCCTGAATTAGACAATCGTCCAGGTATGGGTATTTCTTTGCCTGCAAATTGCAATGACTGGAGCTAGGCACTTTGTGAATACCCTGGGCGCAGTAGATAAGCCAAAGGGCAGTGCAGAGAAAGTACAGTTTTGTACCTACCATAAATGTAGATGTCCGATAGGAATGCATCTGCAGTCCTTACAAATGGGTTGTCCTGTCGTCAGGCAGCCCTTCGGTCGGCCGGATTCCAAAGTCTGGGTCTGGCCTCGGCTGGTGTCGCACTTCACCCGACGTCATAGCTGCAGTTATTCGGGTATAAAGGCATCAGCCGACGCCATTTTCCTCAGTGTTTCTTGCCCCAGATGCCAGGTGCCCTCTAGGAAGGCTAAATTTGGATAAATGCAAATGATTCCAAATAGTAGAAAGCAAACAAAAATAGGCATGTATGTACATATATACAAACAAATACACCATAATAGATTCCCCCCGCTAGCTACAAGATGGGCAAATACCCTAGGAGTACCACAGAGGGGAAGGAGGGTGGGTAATCCTGACTGCAGATGCATTCCTATCGGACATCTACATTTATGGTAGGTACAAAACTGTACTATGTCCTTCAAGGATGCATCTGCAGTCCTTACAAATGGGTAGAATACCATAGCCAAACTGGGGGAGGAGGAGAAATAAAATTATGGTGTAGTTAAGATCCCTTGCAAAACAGCAGTGGCAAAACCTGCTCGGGATCTGGAGTATAAAGGTAAATTATAATGCTTGGCAAATGTATGCACGGAGCTCCAAGTAGCAGCCTCTAAAATGTCTTTGGTAGCCACTCCTCGTAGAAAAGCTGTGGTAGTGGCTGTAGCCCTTGTAGAGTGAGGCCTGATGTTTTCTGGAGGTTTCTTTCCATGGTAGGAGTAACAAAATCTAATGCAATTTCCTATCCACTTAGAGATTGTCTGTTTTGAAATTGCTTTTCCTTCCATTGCTGTTGCATATGCTACCAGTAGCTGGTCAGTTTTCCTATTGCCCTTGGTCCTGTCCAGGTAGTAGCGTAATTGTCTATGCACATCCAAGGTATGCAACAGCCTTTCTCCCCTGTTCTGAGGGTTGGGGAAGAATGTAGGTAGGTAGATTCAAAGATACTCTGGAGACCACCTTAGGCATAAAAGTAGGATTAGTTCTCATGGATACTCTATCTTGGTGGAAGATCAGGAAGGGCTGTACTGCCATTAGTGCCTGTAGCTCAGATACCCTTCTTGCTGAAGTGATTGCCAACAGGAAAGCAGTTTTCCATGATAAGTATTGTAATTCTGCTGTCGCTGCTGGTTCGAAAGGAGGAAGTGTCAATTTTTCTAGCACAAAGTTCAAGTCCCATGCTGGCAATGGTGGCTTCCTAGGCGGTTTTACATTTTTAATTCCTCTCAGAAACTGCCTGAGCAGAGGATGTGAGAAGACTGGAGGATCCAAGTCGTATTCTGCTGAAATAGCTGATGCATGAATCTTGATGAAAGAATACGACAGGCCTTTGTGGAAGAGCTCTGCCAAGTATTCCAGGATGTTGGCTATGTTTACCAGTGACACATTTTCTCCTTTTGCAGTACTCCAAATGAAATATCTTTTCCATTTTGCTGAATAATTTTTTCTTGAGGGTCTGCGAGCCTCCAAGATAATGTCTTTTACCCTTTGGGATAAATTTGGGTTATTTGTTCTTATGCAATGTTCCAGGCAGTTAGCTGCAGTGTTTTCAGGTTTGGATGCAGGGTGTTGTAGTTGTTCTGTGTTAACAGCAAGGGAACAAGGGGTAGGTGCCATATTTGTTCCCGAGACATGCTCCTCAGTAATGGGTACCAATGTTGTCTTGGCCAGTCTGGAGCTATCAGGATGATCCTTGGACGGTCCTCCTTGATCTTCAATAGCACCTTGTGCATCAAAGGAAGTGGTGGGAATGCATATGCTGTCAGGTTTTTCCAACTGAAAGATAGGGAGTCCACCTTCCAAGCAAGTGGGTGGTACGTCCTTGTGCAGAATTTCTTTAGTTGGTGATTGCGTGGGGATGCAAATAAGTCTATTTGAGGGAGTCCCCATTTTCTTGTAATGGTTTTGAAGATGTCCGGATGCAGCATCCATTCGTGGGCATCCGTGGTAGTCCTGCTTAGTATGTCTGCTAGAATGTTTTCTTTTCCTGGTACAAAAATTGCTTGTAACTGAACGTTGTAACTCAGGGCCACATTCCAGAGTTCCATTGCCATCCAGCATAGAGGGTATGAATGTGTGCCTCCCTGTTTGATGTACCACATAACTGTGGTGTTGTCTGTCCTTATCAACAGTTGACCTTGTCGAAGAAATGGTCTGAATGTCTGAATTGCCAGTTTTACTGCCAGCATTTCCTTTTGATTTATGTGTAGGTGCAGCTGGTCTTGAGTCCATAAGCCTTGTATGCACTTGTCCAGCATGTGGGCCCCCCAACCGAGGTCTGAGGCGTCCGTGGTAATGGTTTGGCTTGGTTGAGTGTTGTGGAAGGGCAATCCTTTGTTTGATTGACAGGCCTGAGCCCACCACTGGAATTCTTGCTTCAGGCATGGAATTATTGGAATTTGGGTTTCTAGGCTGTGCTTGTGCTGAGACCATAAATTCCTTAGGTACCACTGTAACTTTCTCATATGCAGTCTGGCATGTGGAACCAATATTATGCAGGATGCCATGAAACCCAAGGCTTGCGGGACTTTTCTTGCTGTTAGATGGTTCTGCTTTGTTAATGCCAAGAAGTATAGAGGGAGTTGCTCCTGTTTTTCTACTGTTAGGAATGCCATTTGCTTCGATGTGTCCAGCTCTGCACCCAAGAAGGTTATCCTTTGGGATGGTATCACCCTTGACTTGTTTATATTGACTGTGTATCCCAGGGCTTGTAGTAGGTAAATGACCCTTTTCAAGTCTTCTGCTAACTTGATTTTGTTGTCCGCTTGTATCAGGCAGTCGTCCAGGTAAGGATAGATTTTGATTCCCTGGAGCCTGCAATGAGCAATTACTGATACCAGGCATTTCGTGAACACTCTGGGCGCAGTAGATAAGCCAAAGGGCAATGCTGAGAATTGATAATGCTCTGATCCTGCAAGAAATCTGAGGTATCTTCTGCAATTTGGTCGTATGGGGATGTGCAAGTATGCCTCCTTGAGATCTAGAGTTACCAGCCAAGACTCCTTGCCCAGCATGGGAAGAAGCTGCTGTAGGGTCAGCATTTTGAATTTTGGAACAATGAGGAACGTGTTTAAAGCGGACAGGTCGAGAATAGGTCTCCATTTGCTTTCTTTTCTTGGTACCAGGAAGAGTCTGGAGTAAAATCCCTGTCCTTGCTCCATAGATGGTACCTTTTCCACAGCTCTCATTTTTAATAATTGAGATATTTGTTTTAGAGCTTCTGCCTTTTGATTTGGAGGTAGGTTTGGCATTCCTCTCTTCCCTGGTAGAGTATGGAAGTGAAACCTGTAACCTTGGTCTGTTGTCTGCAAAATCCACTTGTCTCTTGTGATGTAATGCCAGTTTACTGAAAATAAAGCTAGCTTCCCGCCCAAGGGTGCTTTTAGTTGTTCCCTGGTAGGCGGTGCTAGAACCAAGTCACTGTGATTGTCCTGTAGTAGTGGTGGTGGCTGTGTCCGTGGCTGCACCTTGCTGGTTGTTACCCTGCCACTGGCGTCCCCTGTAGGCACCTCTGGATTGACTTTGGCCTCTTGAACGCCTATTCCTGCCTCTCTGGGCTCTGGAGAAGTCTGGAAAGGACCAATTCTTGGAGGGCCAATTCCTGCTAAACCTTGGAGGTTGGACCTGTAAGAAATCTTTCACTGTTTGGACAGATTTTGCCTTCTCTTCCATCTTCTTCAGCACCTGTTGTGCAGGAGAGCCAAACAAATTGATCTTGTCCATGGGAGCATCTAGTAATTTGGATTTCACATGGTCTGGTAAGGCCTGCTCTTTTAACCATGCATGCCTTCTGATAACTGTGCCAGTCATGGCTGATCTGAAGGAAGCTTCCAGTGCATCATAGCCGCATTTTAAGGAATGGTTACTGACCTGCTGAATGTTATGTACCATTTCCTGAACAGATTTTTTGTCTAATGGTTCATCTGAGGACAACTTTTTGGTTAACTGGTCTAGCATAAATTCTTGATACTGGATCATGTGGAATTGACAGTTCAATGCTCTAGCTGAAAGAGTTGCAGAAGTGTAAACTTTTTTACCCCATCTCTCTAAGGACCTGGATTCCCTTTCAGAGGGGAGGGGTTTTTTGGCAGAGATAGCTGCTACCGCCTTAGGACCCTGGGAGATAGTCTCGGGATCTGCAAAAGGAGCCTTATACAAATGGTGATGAGTATCCGGAACCCTGTAGTACCTATCGGGCTTAGCAGGGGCCGGTGGAAGTGAATCAGGAGCAGTACAAGCATCATTAAATGCATCATCTACAACAGAGAGAACTGGAGGAATGGCTAAAGGCTTATGTTGCGGTAAATGCAGAAAGGTTCTAAGCCTCTTCCTAGAGTCTGAGAAATCCTGGCCCTGCCACTGAAATTGTTCCCTCATAGCATGCAAGGTTTCCCCAAAGGAAAATTCCTCAGGCGGAGAGGCAGAAGGGATGGACTCTTCAGCATCAGAGTCTTCATAAGGGGAGAAAGAAGCCTCTTGAGGGTTAGTATTATCTGAATCATCAGAGGAATCATCTGTAGAAACTGGTTCAGGGGGCTCTGCTCTAGGCCTCTTCTCGGGAGGTGGGTGAGAGGCCCTGTCTGTGTGAGATTGGGATCCCCAGATTAAAGAAATGAGATCCTCTGCTAGACTAAGCATTTGTGAACTAGAGCTAGGCCTGTGAGACGGGGTCTTAGCAGGCACAGATTTAGTAGTTTTAGCTGCTTTAGCCCTGGCAAAAGCCTTAATGGACATGGCTGCAGGTGGCCTAGCAGCTCCACGTGCAGGGGTGGAGATATCCAAGGGGATAGTGTCAGATAATTCCTGAGAAACTGCCAGAGCAGAAGGTAAATCAGAAGCCGATTCCACGAGGTTGGAAGAGGCCTCGGTAGGAGGTAAGTTTTCGGCTGAAGGAAGAACCGCTTGCTCGGTTTCAGCCGAAACAGAGACACTCGCGGTTGGCCTAACCGCGGTTTCGGCCGAAACCGCAGACCGCGAGTGTCGGTGCTTTTCCTTGCGCTTTTTTGATATTTGCGTAGTCGGAGGATCCGACGGCATAATGTAAGCAAAATCGGAGCCGAAAAACTCCTCAGCAAATTCCGACCGACGTCTAAGCATCTGTCGGTTAAAAGAAGCACAGGCTAGACAAGCTGCTACGTCGTGGTCTGGGCCTAAACAAGGTAAGCAGTAAGAGTGGAAATCTTTATGAGGTATTTGTTTCCCACAAGTTAAACAGTTATTCACTTTTTCTGACATCGGCTGAGGCAAGAAAGAGTCCCCAACGGGGTACTTTGCTTTTTAGAAGTCTTCGGTAGTAGTAGAAGAATTCGGTAGTAGTAATCTCTGGTTCAGACCGACCGGCACTTGCGAACAGCTTCTGCTTCGGGCGCCACGCGGCAAGAAAGACTGAGGAAAATGGCGTCGGCTGATGCCTTTATACCCGAATAACTGCAGCTATGACGTCGGGTGAAGTGCGACACCAGCCGAGGCCAGACCCAGACTTTGGAATCCGGCCGACCGAAGGGCTGCCTGACGACAGGACAACTCATTTGTAAGGACTGCAGATGCATCCTTGAAGGACATCTGATGGAGCATGTAGCCTGCTTCGAAGTGTAGGTATCTTCTGCAAGATGCCCTTATTGGGATGTGCAGGTAGGCTTCCTTTAAATCCAGTGTTGCCAACCAGGCATTTTTGCTTGGCATAGGAAGCAGGTGATGAAGACTTAGCATTTTGAATTTTGGGATACCAAAAAAGTGTTTAGGATAGACAGGTCCAGGATAGGACGCCAGGAATGGTCTTTTCTGGGTACCAGGAAAAGTCTTGAGTAGAAGCCTTGCCCTCATTCTTCTTCTGGGACAGGTTGAATAGCCCTGATGCTTAGGAGAGAGAGAACTTGCTTTTGAGCCTCTGCCCACTGATTACTTACCCAACCGTTTGAGGTTGGTAAGGAGTGTAAAGTTGAATCTGTATCTTTGGGAAACTATATTTAAAACCCATTTGCCTTGTGTAATGAGTTCCCAGTTTTTTGCATGCAGGGCGATCTTTCCCCCTAAAGGAACAGTCAGTTTGGTAGGGCTTGGAAGGTTTAAAGCTAAGTCATTGTGACAGTTTACCATAGGGGGGTGTCTTACTACTTCCAGCTTTGGAAGTGGGAGCCCCCCCACTGTTTAGGCCTGTGAGTACCTTGGGACTGAAGCCTGGGTGTTCTGCTGGTTTTGGGTTTGGACTGAGAAGGCCTGGAAGAGGCAGGAAAGGACCAATTCTTAAAATGCCAGTGCCTACTAAATCTGGGAGGATGTACTCGCAGGAAATCTAACAGTTTGCATAGATTTAGCTTTTTCCTCCATCTTTTTAAGTACTACTTCTGCTTTGTTGACAAAAAGGCGGTCTTGGTTTAAGGGAGCATCCAGTAACTTAGCTTTAACATCATCTGGTAAAGATTGCCCCTTAAGCAATGCAAGCCTTCTAAGTACAGACCCAGTGACAGCAGCCCTGCAAGATGCCTCTAATGAATCAAAACCACATTGCAAAGTATGTTTTTCAACTTGTTCAGCAGAATGCATTAAATCCTATAATTCTTTATTTTCACAAGTCAAGAATCATTTTCTGTTTAAGCAATCCAATAATATGCTGCTGATACTTTAACATATGAAAGTGGCAGTTTAAGGCCCTAATGGCCAAAGTTGCAGAAGTGTATACCTTCTTTCCCCATCTGTCCAGGGCCCTGGAGTCTATCAGAGGGGATAGGGTTTCTGGCAGTAGTAGCCTTACTGCCTTTGGGCCCCTGTAAAATGGTCTCAGGATTTGCAGTAGGATTCTTTGAGAAATTTGTGAGAATCTGGTATTCTGTAGTACCCGTCAGGTTTTCTAGGGGCCGGTGGTTAAGTGTCTGGAGTAAGACTGGATTCCATGAAGACATCATCTACAACATCCAGGACAGGGGATATAGCTAGAGGCCCGTGATGGGGCAACTCTAAAAACTCTGACACTCTTTTTGGACTAGGGTAGTCCTGGCTTTCCCAGTAGAAATGCTCTCAAAGTATGCAAGGTTTCAACAAAAGAAAAATCCTCTGGAGGGGAGGCAGAGGGAATGGATTCCTCTGTATCTGAATCCTCAAAGGTTGATAAGGGCATGTCTTGGTAATCAGAAGGGTCAGGAGTCATCGGACTCCTGGTCTGTAGAATTAGAAACTCAATTCTTTGTCTCTTAGCAGGGGAAGGCTGGCTTCCCCTAATTAGGGTGATAACATCTTCAGCTATTCTAAGCATTTTTGTGGCATGGGAGCTTGTGCATGCGCTTTGGTAATCTGTTTTCTAGGTGTAGTGTGTACTCTGGGCCTGAGAAACTCAGTAGTTTTAGTTAAAAATTAAGTTGTCGATTTAATGCGAACATTGGTAGGTCGAATACACCCTCAGAATCTGGTGCCTGCACAGCGGCTCTGGACCCATCCAAGGTACAGACATCCACAGGTTCCATAGTCGAAGAAGCATCTTGCATTATACCGGACTCCGAATGGGTCTCAGCAGAGGCCTGCGAATCTGTAGAAGCAGGCATCAGGGGCTGCAAAGGCACCTCACTGAGTACCGGCAGACTGGCGACTAGCTTAACGGAAGCGTCGTCAGCAGTTTTGGACCTATGCGGTCTGTCTTTATCTTTACGTTTTTTCGGAAAGTCGGATGGCTTGAAGTCATTTTGGAATACGAAAAACGAGAACGAAAGAATTTAGCAACAAAGATAGCCCAAAGACAAATGGTTCAGGCATTAAGGCACAAAACCAACAGCGAGGGACGTCGTGGTCTGGGCCTAAACAGGTGACGCAGTAAGAATGAAAATGTCTAAGGTATTTGCTTTCCACAGGCAAGACAATTGTTAACTTTTTCTGACATCGGTTTGAGCATGAAAAAAGGATCCCCAACGGAGTACTTAGCTTTAGAAGACTTCCAGTTTGAAACTTGAAAAACGAAAATTTCAGGTAGTGGCCGACTGGCACTTGCGAACTCCATCTGCTTCGGGCTCCTTCCTGGCAAGAAAGACTGATGTAATGGCGTCGGCTGCCTGTTTTATACCCCTCACGACCTGATGTCGTGGAAGAAGAGACATCTGATGCAGAAATCCCAAGACTGATATTCGGGCCGACTGAGGGCTACCTGCAGACAGATAACTCAAGTGTGAAGACTGCAACAGTGAAACACGAAAAACATCTGTAAAAAGGGGGGAAGAATCTAAGTATGACATGAAAAGACTACAAAAAAAGCATTTTATAGTATCCCACATTCATGGACAAAAGAGTGCTTAAAAATGTACAAGACAGACCCTACACTGACCAATTACACTACAGCGACCATGAAACACTAGTAAACCACTTAGCAGTTCAGCCATGACAAACAAATTATAAAAATTCAAACGGGGATATTCCATGGTGATTGTTACCACTGCTCTTTCATCTTGCTCTCAACCCATTAAGCTGTTTACTTAACAGATTAGGTCATGGCTACAATTTGACTCCCAGAAAACAACAAGTGTAAAAATTTCTAACTTATCTTTTTGTACAAGACTTAAAACTGTATAGTTAATCAGATGAGGAACTGAAAGCACAAATGCAAGTGGTGAAAACTTTTTCAGATGATACAAGAATGTCATTTGGTCTTGATAAATGTGCAAAAATAACTTTTAAAAACAGGAAAGGATGCTGCACCAAGAAAACATCAGTTAGGGACAAGAATGCGATAGAAAGAACTTGAGCAAGAGGGAGTGTATCAATATTTGGGGATTGATGAAAGATCAAAAATAAAACATGAACAAATGCAAATAAAAATTAGCAAGAAATTTCAGAACACTAAAATTAATACTGAATAGTGCTGACATCTAGGAACAAAGTCAAAGCTATAAACCAATTTGCACTTCCGGTCCAAACTTAGTTTTGGAGTGACTGACCAGCCCCAAAAGGTGTTGGATAGGTTGGGCAGGAAAACCAGAAGGCTGCCTCATGCTCAAATGATTTATAAAAATCAGTGTATACCAAGACTATATATTCCCCATTCTTGATTGAGGTATGGGCCTCCTTGAAATTGATTACATGTATAGGTCTGCAATTGTGGGACTGCATACATACCTGCCAACCTCACAAGACTCAATGTTTTGAAACATGAGGAGAGCAAGTCTAAGATGACTTCCCTGCTTAGTTTAGCAGAAGCACATAGGCATCAAGTGGGAATGGAAATCAAACCAGAAGTAGATAATGAGGCAGTAACTGAATGCGTGAAAAAATATAAGGTGAAGGATCAAATGAGAAGGCAAGAAATGTGCAATAGGCATAAATATAGCTGCCAAATATAGAAAACTCTTGGAACAACTTCATGTTGAACAGGACTGAATGCAGAAACGGTTAAGGAGAGGTGAATTTAAACCAAAAGACAAAAGGTTAATATTGGAGTCTCAAGATACTGAAAACCATTTACTCCTAAAGCAAACTAACATCCTATGTGAGAGATGCAAATACTTTGTGGAACTGGAGTCCATTCTCGCACGTAAAAACAAACTAGACATCAAACAGGTTTTCAGGAGACATGCTTCACCTCTCACACAAAATAAGGTCACAACACAAATCCACATACATGGAGGCATCCACTAAAAGCCTACCAAAAGAACATGGACCTCCCAAATGCACATCACCCACAGCCACCACTAAGCAAAAAGAACCCACTACACAACACACACACCTGTGACTTAACAAGCCACTAAGGCAAAACACATCAAATGTCTTGGTCACAGGCAATGCCATAGTGAGACACACAGATGTCCCCCTCACCAGACTGGACAAGAACGTGGTCACGGTCAGCTGCCTATCAGGTGCCGGGATCCAACAAATCATGCATGTACTCAAGTCACTCAAGTACCGTTATGACTCTGTCATAGTCCATGATGGAGTGAATGACACGAGACGTGCCTCTCTAGACAATATGGGGAGAGACAAAGTACAGTTGTGTACACATATCATAAATGTAGATGTTAAGAGTGTATTCACTGTTGCAGTCATCACACTTGGGTTATCTACCTGCAGGTAGCCCTCAGTCGGCCTGAATACCAGAGTCTTAGTATTTCTGTGTCGGATGCTCTCGCTTCTTCCATGACGTCAGGGATATAAAACAGGCAGCTGATGCCATTACATCAGTTTTTCTTGCCCCAAATGTCAGAAGCCCCCAAACAGGGAGCTAGTATATGGTGGGGAGACAGCATCAGTAAAAAGTAAATACCAATGCCAATAGGAATAACCATAGAGAGGAGAGGTAGATAGATACAGAAAGCCAGGGGGCTGGCGGGAAGGAAACCAGGATTGCAACAGTGAATACACTCTAACATCTACATTTATGGTAAGTGTACACAACTGTACAATGTTCTTCCGTGTTTCACTGTTGCAGTCACACTTGGGTTGACTCCCAAAGCTGAGGAAAGTTGGAGGCAGTCAAGAAGCATTAGGGCTGGCTAGCAGGCCTTGTAAGACTGCTGTGGCAAATCCAGCTCTGGATTTAGAAAAGATAGGCAAGTGGTAATGCTTGGTGAAGGTGTGTATAGAACTCAAAGTTGCAGCTTCCAGGATGTCCCTGGTAGGGACTCCCCTGATAAATGCTGTAGAGGTTGAGGTAGCCCTAGTGGAATGAGTTCTGATCCCCTGTGGGGTAGGTTTTTCATGGTGTTCGCAGCAGAAATGGATGCAGTGTGTTAACATTTAGAAATGGCCATGCCCTCTGCTCCTGTAGCAAAGCTGACTAGCAGCTGGTCAGACTTTCTGAAAGGTTTAGTGCTGTCCAGGTAGAACCTAAGCTGCCTGTGCACGTCCAGGGAGTCCAGGATCCTTTCCCTTTATTTGGAGGATTAGGGAAAAGGTTGGCAAATGAATGGATTGATTTAAAGCCACACTACATACCACCTTGGGCATAAATGATTGGTTAGTTCTGAGGGACCCTGTCCGCATTGAAGATAATGAAGGGTTCCACGTCCATAAAGGCCTGCAATTCAGACACTCTTCTTGCTGAAGTGATGGCTAGAAGTAAGGCTGTTTTCCAAGAGAGGAATTTTAACTCTGCTGTAGCTGCAGGTTCAAAGGGAGGAAGTGTGCACTTATCCAGTACAAAGTTAAGGTCCCAAGGCTGGAATGGGAGCTCTCCTGGGGAGTCTTACATTTTTGGCTCCTCTCAGGAACTGTTTGACCAGTGGGTGAGAGAAGAGGGGTGGCTCAGTATTGTAATGAGCCGAGATGGCAGAGGCATAAATCTCAACTGAAGAGGATAGGCCTTTGTGGAGCAGTTCTGTTAGGTAATTTAGTATTTGAGGTAATTTGGGCAAGTGTGTGTCCATTCCATGAGACTGGCTCCAAAAACAGTATCTTTTCCACTTTTCTGAATAGGATTTCCTAGTACTAGGCCTCCTTGCCTCAAGGATGCCATACAGTAACTGTTTGAGGGTTGCTGGTGATGTGTTCAGGGAATGAGCCAGGCTGCTAGGTAGAGGGTTTGCAGCTGACTATGTAAAATCTGGCCCTCCTGCTGGGACAGCAGGGAAGGGGTCTGAGGCAGGTGCCATGGTGGCACTACTGTCAGATTGCACAAAAGTGGGTACCAATGCTGGCATGGCCAGTCTGGTGCAATCAGGATTGCCCTTGGCTCGTCCTGTCTGATCTTTAGTAGAATCTTCGAGAGGAGGGGCAGAAAGAGAAAGGCCAGGGCATCCACTTTCCATGCTTGGCTGTGTGGAGTTCTGGTGCAATATTTGCTCAATCGATAGTTCTGTGTGGAAGCAAAGAGGTCTACCGCTGGTGCCCCCCACCTGTGGATCAGAAGCTTGAATGATTTGGGTTCCAGTTACCACTCATGTGGGTCCATTAGATTTCTGTTTAAGTTGTTGCGTCTTTCGGCTTTTCCCGTTTAGGGGTTGCCACAGCGGAACTCCGTTCGCTAATGATTGGCAGTAGATTTTTACGTGCTGGCTTGCTGGGCCTAACACACAACCTTCAACGAAGGAACGCCCATTCACGCATGTCACCACATAGAAGACGCTCTGAGAATCGAATGGGTAACGTCTAACTGTGAGGCGACAACGTTACCACAGCACCACCACTGCAGATTTCTGTTGAAGTCTGCCAGTGAATTTAGTTTGCCTGGCAGGAATTGAACTTGAAGGTGAACTTGACTGCTCAAGGCTGTGTTCCACACAGCCATGGCTAACCTGCAGAGTGGGTAGGAATGGGATCCCCAATGCTTGTTTATGTACCACATAACTGTGGTTCTGTCTGTCTAGCAATAGTCGCCTTGGAAGAATAAGGTATTTGAAGGCTGTCAGTGCATTCTGTACAGCTATTTCTTTGTGATGGATATGCAGGCGCATTTGTTTTGGGCTCCATTTGTCTTGAATGCATTTCCCTGCCATGCGAGTCCTCCATGCATAGTCTGATGCATCTGTTAGGGTTTGTGCGGTGGGGCTTGAGTGAAAGAGTCCCTTGTTGTGGTAGCAGGCCTCTGCCCACCAAAGGAACTCTGTCCTTAGGAAAGGAATGATAGGAGTCAGTTTCCAGGTCCTGAGAATGTTGACACCAGAGACTTTTTAAGTACCACTGAAGTTTCCTCATATGCAGTCTTGCATATGGAATTAGTAGAATGCAAGAGGCCATAAACCCTAGGGCTTGCAGTATTTTTCTTGCAGATAGCTGGGGTTTGGGTGGCCAGTAGATGGAAGTAGTTTGCCAAAAAACCCTCAGATATGCTCAGAGTTGGCTCACAACAATAAAAAATACACTGAACCCACAGATATTGCCAACATTCTGGCTGACAGGTTCAGTTCAAATTTCTCCCCTCCTTCACCCCCAAAAGAAGAAATACTTATCCCAGCTGAATGTAATCTCCCTGTCATCTCAGATGTCCAAGTGAGAACCGCCCTAAACACAGCAAAAAACACAGCATCAATGGGACCCGACTGTAT
Organism: Protopterus annectens; assembly: GCF_019279795.1. Classification (NCBI taxonomy): domain Eukaryota; kingdom Metazoa; phylum Chordata; order Ceratodontiformes; family Protopteridae; genus Protopterus; species Protopterus annectens. The sequence continues at coordinate 1,246,989,770 of NC_056727.1, forward strand.
CCCGGGTTGCGTGTTACTTGAACTCCAAGAGGAGCTAAACCCACACATAAAAATGCTATTTAACCTTAGCCTTACTTCAGGATATGTACCTGAACACTGGCGTACAGCAACAGTGGTCCCACTCCACAAGGAAGGTGCCTCTACAGACCCTGGAAACTACCACCCCATAAGCTTAACCAGCCTGGTCTGCAAAGCTATGGAAAGAATCATTATGGAACCCAAACAGAGACATAGGGGACCTACAGACACTTGACCCCACCCAGTTCGGCTTTGTAAAGGGCAGATCCTGCCTTTTAAACCTGGTTGACTTTTTCGAAACAGTCACTAGAGCCATTGACGAGGGCAAAACAGTCCATACAGCATACGTGGACTTGGCTAAGGCCTTCGACACAATACCCCAACTCAGGCATCATAGATAAGCTCAACAGCTTAAAAGTAAACCCTTATGTCACTAGATGGGTTGCAAACTGGCTAAAGGACAGAACCCATAAAGTTAAAATCGCTGGAGCAATGTCAGACAAAGCCAGTCACAAGTGGTGTCTCACAGGGATCTGTCCTGGGACCCCTCTTGTTCGTCATTTATTTCTCAGATGTTAAAGCAACATAGGAGGGCTGTGGCTGACAAAGTTTGCAGATGACTGCAAACTAGGCGCCATAGTCGATACACCAGCAGACACACACATCCTACAAAAAGGCCTCACAGAAACGGACAACTGGTGCCGGAGTCACGGCCTTAAACTAAATGCCAAAAAATGTATAGTCATCCCCTTTGGGAAAAACAAAGTACCCATAAATTATCACATAGACCGCAACCCACTGAGTACAGAAAAAGTAATCAGAGACCTAGGGACCCAAGTCGACAGCGACCTCTCATTTGATACCCACATTGCCAAAGTGGTTAGAAAAACATTCTACCTTGCACACCTCATCATGAAGGGATTCACATCCAGATCCAGGGATGTCATTGTACCCCTATATTCCTCCCTCATCAGACCCATGATTGAGTACAATGCCCCATTTTATGTACCTCACCCGGCATTTGCAACAGCTGGAGAGACCACAAAAGTACCTCACCAAGAGGATCAAAGGGTCTCCAACACATGTCTTATTCTGCTAGACTAAAGAAACTTCAGCTCTATCCAGTAGCATACCGCCTGCTCAGAGGTGATCTCTGCCTGACGTACATGGCCATGTCCATCTGATGGACATGCTCCACCTCAAAAAATCCAAGTCCATCAGGACCACGAGAGCTAAAGACTTAAACCTCGGCACAAGTATGAATAGGACATGCTGGAGGGATAGATTCATAACCCAGAGGCTTCCCATGCTTTGGAACAAAATCCCAGTTCGTATTAGGCAGAGCCCCTCACTGACCCTCTTCAAGAGAAATCTTGATGAGTGGATGGGAGATCGTAAGTTTACCCCAGGGGTCACATCTGTGTCACTGCTAGACAGGGGCACAGTAAACTAATTCTATTATATAAGGTGACGACCTTCATTGTGTCACTACTAGACAGAGGCACAGTATTCTAAATTTATTATAAATAAATCTGTTTTTTTCTGGAGTGAGGAATGCCATCTGGGAAGCTCTGTTCAAGCTTGCTCCCAGGAATACAATCTTTTGGCTGGGCACCAAATGTGGTTTCTTTTGGTAGACGTTAAACCCCAGTGAAGTTGCTCTTTACCAATGTCAGGTGCTGAAGTAGCAATTCCGGACTGTCCGCCTGAATCAGGCAATCGTCCAAGTATGGGTAAATTTGAATTTTTCTCTGCCTGCAATATGCAATGGCTGGAGCTAGGCATTTTGTGAATACCCTGGGAGCAGTAGATAAGCCAAAGGGAAGTGCAGAGAACTGATCATGCATATAGCCTGCTCTGAAGCGTACATATTTCCTGCAAGATTCCCTTATGGGGATGTGCAGATGAGCTTTTAAGTCTGGGGTGGCTAGCCAGGAGTCCTTGGCTAGCATAGGAAGCAGTTGTTGGAGAGTAAGCATTTTGAATCTTGGTACCACCAGGAAGGTGATGAGAACAGACAGATCCAGGATAGGGCACCAAGAGTTTTCTTTTTTGGGTACCAGAAACGGTCTGGAGTAAAAACCTTGTCCCTTTGGCTCTGCTGGGACAGGCTGAATAGCCTTGACACTGAGAAGAGAAAGTACTTGCTTTTGGGCCTCTGCCCACTGGTTTGGAGAGAGGTCTGGCCATCCGCTTGGGGTTGGCAGTGAGTGGAAGCAGAATTTGTATCCTTGGGATACAATGTTCAAGACCCATCTGTCCTGGATAATGTACTCCCAGGTTTTTTGTGTGCAGGACTAGTTTTCCTCCTAAGGGTACGAGTACTTGGGCAAGGCTTGGAAGGTGGAAGGACAAGTCGATGTGAGCTTTTTCCATAGGATGGTGGCTTACTACTCCCCGTTTTTGAGGTGGGAGCACTCCATTGTTTAGATCTGTGTATACCCTGAGACTGTAGTCTTGGTGGACTGCTGCCCCTTGGTTTGGACCGAGAAGGTCTGGGAGGGACTGGAAAAGACCAGTTTTTAGAAGGCCAATGCCTACTGAATCTAGGTGGCTGTAACTGTAGGAAATCTTTAACAGTTTGCATAGATTTAGCTTTTTCCATCTTTTTGAGGACTTCTGCTTTAGTGCCAAACAGACATTCATGGTTTAATGGAGCATCTAGTAATTTTGCTTTGACATGGTCTGGCAAGATTCCGTAAGTCAAGCATGCCTTCTAAGAACAGACCCAGTGACAGCAGCCTTGCAAGATGCTTCTAAGGCATCAAAACCACATTGCAAAGTATGTTTTCCAACTTGGGTAGCAGAATGCATTAACTCTTGCAAATCTTTATGTTCTGCACAATCAGGAATCAACATAATTTTCTGTTTAATTAGTTCCATGATATGTTGCTGATACTTTAACATGTGAAACTGGCAATATAAAGCCCTGATGGCAAGTGTAGCAGATGTATATACCTTCTTACCCCATCTGTCTAAAGCCCTAGAATCCCTGCCCGAAGAGGTAGGGTTTTTGGCTGTAGTAGCCTTAATGCCTTTATTTCCCTGGAAAATGGTCTCTGGATCTGCAGTAGGATTCTTAAACAGCAATTTGAGAGAGTCAGGTACTCTGTAGTACCAGTCAGGTTTCCTGGGAGCTGGTGGCAAAGTATCAGGGGTAAGACTGGATTCCTTGAAGACATCTACAATTTCCAGAACAGGAGGGATAGTTAGAGGCCTGTGCTGAGGGAAGTTTAAAAATTCCCAGAGTCTCTTTTTGGACTGTGGGTAGTCCTGGCACTCCTAGCAGAAATTCTCTGAGAGTATGCAGGGTTTCACCAAAAGAAATATCTTCTGGTGGGGAAGCAGAGGGAATGGAATCATCTGCATCAGAATCCTCATAGGTGGACAAAGATACATTCTGGTAATCAACAGAATCACAGTCATCGGACTCATGATCTGAAGAATCAGAAGGAAAATCAGTTCTTGGTCTTTTGGAGGGGGAAGGCTGGTTTCCCCTAAAGTAACAAGGTCTTCATCTATTCTAAGCATTTGTTTCTGTGGCATGGGGGTCTGAGAATGTGCTTTGGTCTGTTTCCTAGGCGTAGCGCGAACTCTGGGCCTGAGAAATTGGGTATTTTTGGTTTGAAACAAAGTAGTCTGTTTAATATGATCGTAAGGCCTGAATACACCCTTAGAAACCGGTTGCTGCACAGTGGCTCCGGACCCATCCAAGGTAGAGACATCTACAGGATCCATAGTCGAAGAAGCATCTTGCTGCATACCGGACTCCGAATGGGTCTAAGTAGAAGTCTACGAATCTGTAGAAGCAGGTATCAGGGGCTGCGAAAGCGCCTCACTGTGTACCAGCGGACTAGCTTAGTGAAAGCGCTGTCCGCAGTTTTGGACCTATGCGGTCTCTGTCTTTATCCTTATGTTTTTACGGAAGATTGGTAGTCAGATGGCTTATCGAAGCCATTTCAGAATACGGAGAATGAGAGCTAAAGAATTTAGCGACAAAAATAGCACGACAACGAATAGTTCAGGCATTGAACAGGGCACAAAACAGACACAGAGTAACATTGTGGTCTGGGCCTAAACAGGTGACACAGTAAGAGTGAAAATCTCTGAGGTATTTTGCTTTCCACAGGCAAGACAACTTTTTTTTTCTGACATTGGTTAGAGCAGGAAAAAAGGATGCCCTGTGGGGTACTTATCTTTTAGAAGACTTCAGGTCTGAAACAAGAAAAAGGCAGACCGGCACATGCGAACTGGTTCTGCTTCAGGCTCTGCGAGAAAAGCTGATGTAATGGTGTCGGCTGCATGTCTTATACCCATGACATCATGGAAGAAGCGACAGCATCCGACGCAGGAATCCCAAGACTCTGGTATTTGGGCTGACTGAGGGCTACCTGCAGGCAGATAACCAAAGTGTGATGACACGAAGAACATCCATATCTGACGAGGCCAGTAAGAAGCAATGAGAATGAACCTGCGACTCAACGACTTGGCTTTCTGAATCACCTTCGGAATAAATGGAAACTGGAAACGCATAAAGAAGTCCTGGGGGCCAATTGTGGATGAGTGCATCCCTCGGTGACTCTCCCAGAGGGGAAATGAGGGCAAAGTAGTTGCTGCATTTGACAGTGAATGTAGTGGCAAAAAGATCGCAGCAAGGCTGGCCCCATTCATGAAAGCTTTAATTCGCAACTTCCTCATTCAGGGACCACGTGAGGCATGAGAATTGCTCTGCTTAGCCTGTCTATTATGTTGGATTTCCCCGGGATGTGCATTGCCATCAGAGAGAGATAAGAAATTGCCCATTGCCAAACTCTCTGGGCCTCTCGACACAGGGGGTAGGGATCTGGTTCCCCTGTTTGTTGATGTACCATACCACCGACATATTGTCTGTCTGAACAGTAATAGTCCCTATGGGAAGAGAGTTCTGAAATGCTTGCAACTCCAGAAGCACCGCCCTCATCTCTAGGACACTGATGTGCAAATGGTATTCATTATCTTTCCAAACCCCTTGGACAGTCTGTCCCAGATAATGCCCCCCCTATCTGGGCCACATCCATGGCTACTGTAGCGGCAGGTTGGGGAAGTACAAATGGTCTGCCCATCGTTACCCGAGTGGACTGAAGCCACCATAGTACGTCCCTCTCGCAGGAATTCATGAGAATCTTGTAAAATATGGATAACTTCTGTATGGACCATTCAGCGAAGAGTAGCCACTGTAATAACCACATGTGTAGTAGTGCCAGTGGGACTAGTGTTACTGCTGCTACCATTGAGCCCAAGACCTTGAGGACGAATTTTACTTGTACCTTTTTCTTCTCAAGTAGGATGGATACCTGACTGTGTAGTGTTTGTATTCTGTCGAGGCAATTTTGCTACCATGTCGTTTGTGTTTAATTCTGCACGTATAAAGGTAATACGCTGTGATGGAAACAAGGCAGATTCTTCTGTATGTATAGTAATGCCTAGGTCTGAGCAGAGACAGATGGTGGCGTCCCTCGCTCTGACTAGTAGGTGCTTGGTGGTGGCAGTCAGGAGCCATTCTAAATATGGAAACACCTGGAATCCTTGATGGCTCAGATAAGCCGCGACTACTGCCATGCATTTGGAAAACACTCTGAGGGCTGTAGTGAGACCAAAGGGCAGATCTCTGAATTGATAATGACTGGCTTCCAGGGCAGTTCTCTGAATTGATAATGACTGGCTTCCAGCCGGAAGCGTAGAAGGCTTCTGGAGTGCCTGCCCATCTGTGTGGTTGTACGCATCCTGAAGATCTAAAGAACACATCCAATTGTCTTAACCCAGAAAAGGGAGTATAGGCTGCAGTGTTACCATCTGGAATTTTGCTTTTACTGACTTGTTTAGTCTGTTGTGATCCAATATTGGTCTCCATTCCCCTGTCTTTTTTGGAACTAAAAAGAGCCTTGAGTAAATTCCGGATCCGATCTGGTCTTTGGGGACTTCTTGGATGACTTTCTAGCAACCTTTGAATTTCTAGGGTTGCTTGATCTTTGACCGGGTGGAATGTCAGGGATAGATTTTGACGGACAAGGTGGACAGTGGAAAGGAATGTTGGATCCCCTGGATATAATGGACTGCACCCATTTGTCTCGAGTCAATTGTAACCAGGCTTCTGGGTACAGTGATATTCTGCTGCAGACTGCCTCCAGAGGTGATATTGTGCCCCAGACTGCCTCCAAAGATGAACAGTCTGGGCTCCTTTCAGGATCACTGGAAGGGCCGACCGGAGAATGCAATTGTCACCCTGGTTTTGCGGACCCCCCTCTGCCATGTGGATAGCATCTTCCATTGTTATTCTCCCCTCTGCCCCTGGGGGAAGGATCACCATGAGCTTCCGACAAGGCTCCTTTGGACTTCCAGAACCATATTTTCTACTCTTTTGACCTTTAGGATAAGGTCTGGTATAGGTGAAAAAAAAGTACAGTTGTGTACACTTACCATAAATGTAGATGTTAGAGTGTATTCACTGTTGCAGTCATTACATTTGGGTAATCTGCTGGCAGGTTACCCTCAGTCGGCCTGATTAACAAAGTCTTATGTACTGCATTGGTTGCTGTCCCTTCTTCCATGATGTCAGGGGTCTAAAACATGCAGCAGACACCATTTTCATCAGGTGGGTAAACCAGGACTGCAACAGTGAATACACTCAAACATCTACATTTATGGTAAGTGTACACAACTGTACTATGTTCGGGTTTCACTGTTGCAATCATTACATTTGGGTAGAACCCCAAAGCTATGGTTGGGGAGGATGGAATTATACAGCATTAGGAGCAGCTATAAGGCCCTGCAGGACAGCAGTGGCAAAGCCTGCTCTGGATTGAGAGAAGAGAGGTAAATGGAATGGCAATGTTTGGTGAATGTATGAACTGAAAATGTCTCTGGTTGGAAACCCTTTGAGAAAGGCTGAAGAAGTAGATGCAGCCCTGGTGGAATGGGATCTGATCCCCAGGGGAACAGGTTTACCATGATGCATGTAGCAGAAACGAATGCAATGGCTTACCAATTTTGAAATAGTCTGCTTTGAAAAAGCCTTTCCCTCTGCCCCTGCAGCAAATGCCATCAGTAATTGCTCAGATTTTCTTAGAAATGTTGTCCTGCTTAAGTAGAATGTCAGTTGTCTGTGTACATCCAATGAATGCAGAATCCCCTCACCCTTGGTCTGTGGATTTGGGAAAAAAAGTTGGCAGATGAATCAAGATGATCAAGAGCCACACTAGATACCACTTTAGGCATAAAGGATGGATTGGTCCTGAGCACCATGTCTGGGTAAAAGATAATAAAAGGCTCCACTGCCATGAGAGCCTGTAGTTCTGAAATCCTTCTAGCAGAAAAGACTGCTAAAAGAAAAGCTGTCTTCCAAGAGAGAAATGTTATGTCTGCAGTAGCAGCTGGCTCAAAAGAAGGGAGGGTGAGCTTTTCCAACACAAAATTTAGGTCCCATGCAGTAGTTGGTGCTCTCCTGGGAGGTCTTAAATTTTTGGCCCCTCTGAGGTAATGCTTTAGCAGGGGATGAGAAAAGAGGGGAGGCTCTGTGTTGTAATGAGCTGAAATGGCAGAGGCATGTATTTTTATGAAAGAGAAAGAAAGGCCCTTGTGAAGCATCTCAGTTAAATATTGCAGAATGTGAGGAATATTGGGCATTGCTGTGCTTATTCCTTGTGCTTGGTTCCTGGCACAGAATCTTTTCCATTTATCAGCATACGATTTTCTAGTACTAGGTCTTCTAGCCTCCAAAATGACATCCATCACAGGTTTGCTAAGGGATGTAACCAGTGAAATTAGATGATTAGCCATGCTGCAGGATTCAGAGTTTGGAGCAGAGTGTGCAGAATTTGACAGTTCTGAGACAGTAGACAAGGTGCCTGAAGTAGGTACCACGGAGGAAGGTGTGACGTATTGAGTAGGAGCGGGTACCAGTATTGGCGAGGGCAGTCTGGAGCAATCAGAATCATTTTTGTTTTTTCCTGTCTGACTTTTAGTAAGACCTTGGAGAGCAGAGGCAGAGGGGGAAAGGCATAGACTGACAGGTTTTTCCAGCTGAAGTAGAGAGCGTCCACTTTTTAAGCTTTTTTGTGATGAATTCTTGTGCAGAATTTGTCCAACTGATAGATCTTTTTGCCTCACCCCAGAAAGTACAGTTTTGTACCTACCATAAATGTAGATGTCCGAGAGGTATGCATCTGCAGTCCTAACAAATGGGTTGTCCTGCCTCAGGCAGCCCTTCGGTCGGCCGGATTCCAAAGTCTGGGCCTGGCCTCGGCTGATGTCGCACTTCACCCGACGTCATAGCTGCTGTCAATTGGGTATAAAGGCATCAACTGACGCCATTTTCCTCAGTGTTTCTTGCCTCAGATGCCAGGTGCCCTCTAGGAAGGCTAAATTTGGATAAATGCAAATGATTCCAAACAGTAGAGAGCAAACAGTAATAAACATGTATGTACATATATACAAACAAATACACCATAATAGATTCCCCCAGCTAGCTACAAGGTGGGCAAATACCCTAGGAGTACCACAGAGGGGAAGGAGGGTGGGTAATCCTGACTGCAGATGCATACCTCTCGGACATCTACATTTATGGTAGGTACAAAACTGTACTGTGTCCTTCAAGGATGCATCTGCAGTCCTAACAAATGGGTAGAATACCATAGCCAAACTGGGAGAGGAGGCACTAAGAAGATCATGGTGCAGTTAAGATCCCTTGCAAAACAGCAGTGGCAAAACCTGCTCGGGATCTGGAGTATAAAGGCAGATTATAATGCTTGGCAAATGTATGCACGGAGCTCCAAGTATCAGCCTCTAAAATGTCTTTGGTAGCCACTCCTCGTAAGAAAGCTGTAGTAGTGGCTGTAGCCCTTGTGGAGTGAGGTCTGATGTTTTCTGGAGTTGTCTTCCCATGAAAGGAGTAACAAAATCTAATGCAATTTCCTATCCATTTTGAGACTGTCTGTTTTGAAATTGCTTTTCCTTCCATTCCTGCTGCATATGCTACCAGAAGCTGGTCAGTTTTTCTATTGTTCTTGGTTCTGTCCAGGTAGTAGCGCAATTGCCTGTGTACATCCAAGGTGTGCAGTAGTCTTTCCCCCCTGTTCTGTGGGTTGGGGAAGAATGTTGGTAGGTGGATTGCTTGGTTCAATGATACCCTGGAGACCACCTTTGGCATAAAAGTCGGGTTAGTTCTCAAGGACACTCTATCCTGATGGAAGATAAGGAAGGGTTGTACTGCCATTAATGCCTGTAATTCAGAAACCCTTCTTACTGAAGTGATTGCAAGCAGGAAAGCAGTTTTCCAAGATAAGAACTGTAATTCTGCTGTTGCTGCTGGTTCAAAAGGGGGAAGTGTTAACTTTTCCAGCACAAAGTTCAGGTCCCACGTAGGCAGCGGTGGCTTCCTTGGAGGCTTTACATTTTTAATTCCTCTCAGAAACTGCCTGAGTAGAGGATGCGAGAAGACTGGAGGATCCATGTTGTATTCTGCTGAAATTGCTGAAGCATGAATCTTGATGGAGGAGTAAGACAGGCCATTGTGGAAAAGTTCTGCTAAATATTCCAGGATGTTAGCTATGTTTACCAATGATATATTTTCTCCTTTTGCTGCACTCCAAATGAGGTATCTTTTCCATTTTGCTGAGTAAGTCCTCCTTGTGGAGGGTCTGCGAGCCTCCAGAATAATGTCTTTAACCCTCTGAGATAAATCTGAGTTATTTTGTTTTATGTAAGATTCCAAGCAGCTAGCTGCAGTGTTTTCAAGTTTGGATGCAGGATCTTGAGGTTGTTCTGTGTTAGCAGCAGAGGAACTAGAGGTAGTGGCCATGTGTGTGCCCGAGACATACTTTTCAGAAGCGGGTACCAATGCTGCCTCGGCCAGTCTGGAGCTATCAGTATGACCCTTGGGCGATCTTCATTGATCTTCAGTAGCACTTTGTGCATCAAAGGAAGAGGTGGGAATGCATATGCTGTTAGGTTTTCCCAACTGAAGGATAGGGAGTCCACCTTCCAAGCAATTGGGTGGTATGTCCTTGTGCAGAATTTTCTCAATTGGTGGTTGTGTGGGGATGCAAACAGGTCTATTTCTGGTAGCCCCCATTTCTTTGTAATGGATTTGAAGATGTCCGGATGCAGCATCCATTCGTGGGCATCCGTGGTAGTTCTGCTTAAGGTGTCTGCTAGTGTATTTTCTTTTCCTGGCACAAATATGGCCTGGAGCTGAATGTTGAGGTTCAGGGCCACATTCCACAGGTCCATTGCCATCCGGCATAGAGGATATGAATGTGTGCCTCCCTGCTTGTTGATATACCACATAACTGTGGTGTTGTCCGTCCTTATCAGCAAATGACCTTGTTGAAGAAACGGTCTGAATGTCTGGATTGCCTGTTTCATTGCCAGCATCTCTTTTTGATTTATGTGTAGGTTCAGCTGGTCCTGTGTCCATAGGCCTTGTATACACTTGTCTGCCATGTGTGCCCCCCAACCGAGGTCTGAGGCGTCCGTGGTGATAGTCCGGCTTGGGTGAGGGCTGTGGAAAGGCAGTCCTTTGTTCAACTGACAGGCCTGAGCCCACCACAGGAATTCTTGCTTCAGGCATGGAATTATTGGAATTTGGGTTTCTAGGCTGTGCTTGTGCTGAGACCATAAATTCCTTAGGTACCATTGCAACTTCCTCATATGTAGTCTGGCATGTGGGATCAATATTATGCAGGATGCCATGTAACCCAGGGCTTGCAGGACTTTCCTTGCTGTAAGCTGGTTCTGCGTTGTTAATGCCTTGAAGTAGAGTGGTAGTTGTTTTTGCTTTTCTGCTGTGAGGAATGCCATTTGATTTGATGTGTCCAGTTCTGCACCCAAGAATGTAATCCTTTGGGATGGTACCAGCCTTGACTTTATGTTGACCGTGTATCCCAAGGCCTGCAATAGGTGAATAACCTTTTCCAAATCTTTTGTTAATTTGATCTTGTTGTCCGCTTGTATCAGGCAGTCGTCCAGGTATGGATAAATTTGAATTCCCTGAAGCCTGCACTGAGCAATTACTGATGCCAGGCATTTCGTGAATACTCTGGGCGCAGTAGATAAGCCAAAGGGCAATGCTGAGAATTGATAATGCTCTGATCCTGCAAGAAATCTGAGGTATCTTCTGCAATCTGGTCGAATAGGGACGTGCAGGTATGCCTCCTTGAGATCTAGAGTCACCAGCCAAGACTCCTTGCCCAGCATGGGAAGAAGTTGCTGTAGGGTCAGCATTTTGAATTTTGGAACAATGAGATATGTGTTGAGAGCGGACAGGTCGAGAATAGGCCTCCATTGGTTTTCTTTTCTTGGTACCAGGAAAAGTCTGGAATAAAATCCTTGTCCTTGTTCCATAGCTGGTACCTTTTCTATGGCTCTCATCCTTAGTAAGTGGTTGATTTGTCCTAGAGCGTTTGTCTTTTGGTTTGGTGGTAGGTTTGGCATTCCTCTCTTCCTTGGTAGAGTATGGAAGTGAAACCTGTAACCTTTGTCTATTGTCTGTAAAATCCATTTGTCTCCTGTAATGTAATGCCAGTTTACTGAAAATAAGGCTAGCTTTCCGCCTAAGGGTGCTTCCAGTTGTTCCCTGGTAGGCGGTATCAGAGCCAAGTCGCTGTGACTGTCCTGTGGAAGTGGTAGTAGCTGGATCTGTGGCAGTACTTCTCTGGTTGTTAGGCTGCCACTGACGTCCCCTGTAGGCACCTCTGGATTGACCTCTGCCTCTTGAGCGCCTATTTCTGCCTCTCTTTGCTCTAGTGGTGTCTGGAAAGGACCAATTCTTGGAAGGCCAATTTCTACTAAACCTAGGAGGCTGGACCTGTAAGAAATCCTTGACTGTTTGGACAGATTTTGCTTTTTCCTCCACCTTCTTTAACACCTGCTGTGCAGGGGAGCCAAACAAACTGAGTTTCTCCATGGGAGCATCTAGGAGCTTTGACTTTACATGGTCTGGTAAGGATTGTTCTTTTAACCAGGCATGCCTTCGAATCACTGTTCCAGTCATAGCTGATCTAAAGGAAGCCTCCAGTGCATCATAGCCACATTTTAAAAAATGGTTACTGACCTGCTGAGAGTTATGTACCAAATCCTGAAGGGACTTGCGGTCTATTGGTTCAGGAGAGGACAGTTTTTTATTTAGCTGGTCTAACAAAAATTCCTGGTACTGAATCATGTGAAATTGACCGTTTAAGGCCCTGGCCGAAAGAATAGCAGAAGTATAAACCTTTTTACCCCATCTCTCTAATGCTCTAGATTCCCTTTCAGAAGGAAGAGGGTTTTTGGCAGAGGCAGCTGCCACAGCTTTGGGGCCCTGTGAAATAGTTTCAGGATCTGCAATAGGAGCCTTATACAAGTGATAGTGTGTGTCCGGGACCCTGTAGTATCTGTCGGGCTTAGCAGGGGCCGGGGGAAGAGAGTCAGGGGCAGTACAAGCATCATTAAATGCATCATCCACAACTGTTAGTACTGGAGGAATGGCTAAAGGCCTATGCTGTGGTAAATGTAAAAAGGTCCTTAGCCTTTTCCTTGAATCTGAAAAATCCTGGCCCTGCCATTGAAATTGCTCTCATAGCATGCAAGGTTTCCCCAAAAGAAAATTCCTCAGGAGGAGAGGCAGAAGGAATGGAGTATTCTGCGTCAGAGTCCTCATATGGAGAATAAGGGCCTTCTGGAGGATTTGAGTTTTCTGAATCATCCGAGGAATAATCTGTTGAAACTGGCTCAGGGGGCTCTGCTCTAGGCCTCTTCTCTGGAGGGGGATGAGAGGCCCTGTCAGGATGAGGTTGGGATCCCCTGATCAAAGAAATGAGATCCTCTGCCAGGCTGAGCATTTGGGAACTAGAGGTAGGCCTGTGTGAGGGGGTTTTAGCAGGCAAGGCCTTAGAAGATTTAGCTGCTTTAGCCCTAGAAAAAGCCTTGATAGACATAGATGCAGGGGGCCTAGCAGCTCCACGTGCAGGAGTAGATATGTCTAAAGGAATAGTATCTGATAAACCTTGAGAACCTGCAACAGCAGGTGGAATTTCAGTAGCAGATTCAGCCATGCTGGATGAGGCTTCGGTAGTAGGAGGCATGCTTTCGGCCGAAGGAAGAACAGAGGACTCTGTTTCAGCCGAAACCGAGACACTCGCGGTTGACCTAACCGTGGTTTCAGCCGAAACCGCGGACCGCGAGTGTCGGTCCTTTTCCTTGCGCTTTTTAACTAATTGTAGTCGGAGTCTCAGATGGCATTTTGTATGCAAAAGCGGGACCAAAAAACTCCTCTGCAAACTCCAACCGACGTCTAAGTGTCCGTCGGTTGAAGGAAGCACAGGCTAGACAAGTTGATACGTCGTGTTCTGGGCCTAAGCAAGGAAGGCAGTAAGAGTGGAAATCCTTATGAGGTATTTGTTTCCCACAAGTTAAACAATTATTTACTTTGTCTGACATCGGCTGAGGCAAGAAAGAGTCCCCAACGGGGTACTTAGCTTTTTAGAAGTCTTCGGTAGTAGAAATCTCTGGATCTGACCGACCGGCACTTGCGAACAGCTTCTGCTTCGGGCACCACGCGGCAAGAAAGACTGAGGAAAATGGCGTCGGCTAATGCCTTTATACCCAACAAACAGCAGCTATGACGTCGGGTGAAGTGCGACATCAGCCGAGGCCAAACCCAGACTTTGGAATCCGGCCGACCGAAGGGCTGCATGAGGCAGGACAACCCATATGTTAGGACTGCAGATGCATCCTTGAAGGACATCAGGAGGTATAGCCAAAGGCCTATGCTGAGGAAGAAGGAAATCTCTAAAGCCTTTGTTTAGATTGAGAAATCCTGACTCGCCCAGTGAAAATGATCCTTTAAGGTATGCAAAGTTTCTCCAAAAGAAAAATCCTCAGGAGGAGAAGCAGAAGGGATGGATTCTTCTGCATCAGAGTCCTCATAAGGTGGAATCGATAATTCCTGATCAGAAGAGGAATCAGAAGAAATGGAAACCTGATCTGATGATTCATAATCAGTGCCTTGCCTAGGCCTCTTAGCAGGAGGGTGATGGGGACCCCTGATCAAGGTAATTAAATCCTCAGCCATTTTGACCATTTGTTTTTTAGGCATAGGGGCCTGTGCACGTGGCCCAAGTATCGGTTTTTTAGACATAGACGTTGATTTTGGCCTAGGTTTTGAAGATGGCGTTGGTTTAATATACAAATCGTTGGGCCTGAAAAAGTACAGTTGTGTACACTTACCATAAATGTAGATGTTAGAGTGTATTCACTGCTGCAGTCATTACATTTGGGTTATCCTGCTGGCAGGTTGCCCTCAGTCGGCCTGAATTCCAAAGTCTGGGGTCCTGCATCAGTCGCTGTCGCCTCTTCCCTGACGTCAGGTCGTCAGGGGTACAAAAGATACAGCAGACACCATTTTATTTTGTTTTTCTTGCCCCAGATGTCAGGTGCCCCCCAAAAGGGTAGGCTAAAATTAGGTAAATAAAAGATACATGCACCAAAATAGGTTTTACCTTCATCTATAAGCAAATGCACCATTTAGGTTGTATAGATTAGAGAAGTAAAGATAAGTTCCAGCAAAAACAAGGAGGATGGCGGGTGGGTAACCTGGACTGCAACAGTGAATACACTCGAACATCTACATTTATGATAAGTGTACACAACTGTACTATGTTCTTCGTTTTTCACTGCTGCACTCATTACATTTGGGTCGAGTCCCAAAGCTATGGTTGGGGGGCTGGAGCTAAACAGCATAAGGAGCGGCTATTAGGCCCTGCAGAACTGCAGTGGCAAAGCCTGCCCTGGATTTAGAGAAAAGAGGCAGACTGTAATATTTTGTAAAGGTATGCACTGAACTCCAAGTAGCAGCCTCCAAAATGTCTTTGGTTGGTACTCCCCTGAGAAAGGCTGCAGAAGTGGCTGCAGCTCTGGTTGAATGTGGCCTAATGCCCTTAGGCACTGGTTTGCCATGTTGTGAGTAGCAGAAACAAATGCAGTGACCTATCCACTTTGAAATAGTCTGCTTGGAAATGGCCTTTCCTTGTGATGTTGTGGCATATGCCACTAGTAATTGCTCTGTCTTTCTGAAAATCTTAGTTTTGTCCAAGTAGAATCCAAGTCATCTGTGTACGTCCTAAGAAAGCAGACTTTTCTCCCCCTTGTTCTGTGGACTTGGATAAAAAGTTGGCAAATTAATTGTTTGGTTAAGGGCTACACTGGATACCACCCTAGGCATAAATGTAGGGTTTGTTCTCAGAGAGACCCTGTCTGGATAGAAAATGATAAAGGGTTCCACAGCCATGACAGCCTTTAGCTCTGACACTCGTCTTGCAGAAGTTACTGCTAGGAGCAGAGCAGTTTTCCAAGATAAGAACTTTATGTCCGCAGTAGCAGCTGGCTCAAAAGGAGGTAAGGTGAGTTTTTCCAAGACATAATTGAGGTCCCATGCAGGTGTTGGCGTTCTCCTTGGAGGCCTTAACTTTTTTGGCAACTCTGAGGTACTGCCTTAATAAAGGATGAGAAAAGAGTGGTGGCTCTGTATTGTAATGAGACGAAATGGCAGAGGCATGGATTTTAATTGATGAAAAAGATAGGCCTTTGTCCAGCATCTCAGTTAAATATTCCAAAATCTGAGGAATATTTGGGACAGCTGTATCCTTGAGCTTGGTTCAAAGCACAAAATCTCTTCCATTTCCCAGCATAGGATTTTAGAGTACTAGGCCTTCTGGCTTCTAAACTGACATCCATCACAGCTTTACTGAGAGGTGTGGTTTGCATGGCTACATTATCCGCCATGCTGCCAGGTTTAGGGTCCTGAGTTGGCTGTGCAGAGTCTGATTGTTTTGCTGGGACAGTAGATGAGGTAATTTGAGATAATGCCCAGGCTGGTCATTGGGACAAGTTCCTTAAGATCGGATACTAGTACAGGCATGGCCAGTCTGGGGCAATCAGAATCATTTTTGGTTTCTCTTGCCTGACCTTTAGGAGTACTTTGGGGAGGAGAGGCAGTGGAAGAAAGGCATATACTGATAGGTTTTTGTCCAGTTGAAAGATAAGGCGTCCACTTTCCAAGCTTGTCTGTGATAGGTCCTTGTGCAGAATCTTCTTAGTTGATTGTTTTGAGGGGAGGCAAATAGATCCATGTCCGGGCGTCCCCATTCCATTGTTATGCTGAAGACTTGTGGATCCAGGTGCCACTCGTAGGGATCCATGAGGTTTCTGCTTAGTTTGTCTGCCAGAGTATTTTCCTTTCCTGGCAGGAATTGTGCCTGCAGATGAACTTGGTAAGTCAATGCTGTGTCCCATAAAGCCATGGCTAGCTTGCATAGGGGGCAAGAATGAGTTCCCCCTGCTTGTTTATGTACCACATGACCGTGGTGTTGTCTTATCAGTAGTTGTCCCGGATGAAGTAGGTCCTTGAAGGCTGTCAGGGCATTTTGAACAGCTAGCATCTCTTTTTGATTGATATGTAGATGCTTTTGGTTTGTGGACCAAGTGCCCTGAATGCCTCTTCCTGCCACATGTGCCCCCCAGGCATAATCCAATGCATCCGTTGTTAGGCTCTGCCTGGCTGGGGGTAGTGAGAATGGCTGTCCCTTGTTTTCGTGACAAGCCTTTGCCCACCATCAAAATTCCTGTTGCAGGCAGGGTATTAAGAGTAATCATTGCTTCCAGACTGTGGCAATGTTGTGTGCAGACACTTTAGGTACCACTGCATTTTCCTCATATGCAGTCTTGCATATGGAATTAGTAAGATGCAGGATGCCATGAAGCCCGAAGCCTGCAGAATTTTTCTTGCAGATAACTGGGCCTTTGTTGCCATTTCCTTGAAATAGGTAGTCAGCTGCCTTTGTTTGTCTGGTGTGAGATAAGTCATCTGGGCAGTTGTATTTAAGCTGGCACCCAGGAATATTATCTCTTGAGAGGGTGCTCGTTTTGATTTATTTTTGTTGACTGTGTACCCTAGGCGTGTTAAAAGCCTTATCACAAAAGTCAGATGCTATAGTAGAATGTCCTTGTTCTCTGATTGTATGAGGCAATCATCCAAGTAAGGATATATTTGTATTCCTCTTGGTCTGCAGTAAGCAATTACTGGTGCCAGGCACTTTGTGAAGACCCTGGGCGCAGTAGATAAGCCAAAGGGCAGTACAAAGAATTGGTAATGCTTGAGCCAGCCTTGAATCTGAGGTATCTTCTGCATGATTGTCTGATTGGGACATGCAGGTATGCCTCTTTTAGGTCTAAAGTCACGAGCCAAGCCTTGCTGCCCAGCATGGGCAGAAGCTGCTCTAAGGTCAACATCTTGAATTTTGGTATATCCGGGAAAGTGTTTAGAATAGATAGGTCCAGTATTGGTCTCCATGCTTTGTCCTTTCTGGGTACCAAGAGCAGTCGAGTAAAATCCTTGTCCCTGCTCTTGCTGTGGCACTTGCTGAATTGCCCTCATGTCAATGAGAGCAGCGACTTGTTTTTGAGCCTCTGTCCATTCATTTTTTGGCAGGTCTGGCCAACCGTTTGCCCTTGGCAGGGTATGAAAATGAAACTTGTAGCCTTGTGACACTGTCTAGAACCCATTTGTCCTGGGTTATAAATGTGCCAATTTTGAGAAAAAGGTGCTAGTTTTCCCCCTAAAGGTGCTGCCAGAAGATAAGTGCTTGGTGCAGGCAGGGGGAAGTCA
Organism: Protopterus annectens; assembly: GCF_019279795.1. Taxonomy (NCBI): domain Eukaryota; kingdom Metazoa; phylum Chordata; order Ceratodontiformes; family Protopteridae; genus Protopterus; species Protopterus annectens. The sequence continues at coordinate 1,247,007,465 of NC_056727.1, forward strand.
ATGGGACTGTTTCCTGTATGGTTCTGAATTGCCTTCTCCACCTTTGGAGGTAGAGGCACTCCACTGCTTAGACCTGCAGGATCCTTGCAGCTGTGATCTGCCTCTTTGAGGTCTGTCTGAGGCTGGAAAGGACCAATTCTTTGTAGGCCAGTGTCTGCTAAATCTAGGTGGCTGTACCTGTAAGAAATCCTTGACCTTTTGCATAGATTTAGCTTTGTCCTCCATTTTCTTTAACACCTCTTCTGCTTCAACACCAAACAAGGTATCATGTTGTAAAACAGCATCTAATAATTTTGCTTTAACATGGTCAGGCAGATTTTGTTCCTTGGTAGCATGCCTTCTAATGACAGAGCCCGTAACAGCGGCCCTGCAGGAGGCCTCCAAGAATCGAACCCACATTGTAAAGTATGCTTTCCAACTTAAGCTGCATGCAATAAATCCTGCGTTTCTTTGTTTTCTGCACATTCAGAATTTGCTATCATTTTCTGTTTAAGCAGTGTCATGATATATTGCTGATATTGGAGCATATGAAACTGACATTTTAAAGCCCTTATAGCCAAAGTAGCAGATGTGTAAATCTTTTTTCCCCATCTATCCAGTGCCCTAGAATCCCTGTCAGAGGGGGTAGGGTTTTTTGCAGTAGAAGCTTTAACCCCTTTCAGACCCTGTGAAATAGTTTCTGAGTCTGCAGTAGGGTTTTTAAGAAGGAATTTATGAGTCAGGGACCCTGTAGAATCTGTCCGGTTTAACAGAAGCTGGAGGTAGAGTCAGGGGTCAGACTAAACTCAGAGAAAACATCATCTACAATGTCTAACACAGGTATAATAGCTAGAGGCCTGTGTTGAGGTAGTAAAAGAAGTCTCTGAGCCTTTTCTTAGATTCTGAAAAATCTTGGCTCTCCCAGTGGAAGTGCTCCCTCATGGTATGCAAGGTTTCCCCCAAAAGAGTAGTCCTCAGGAGGAGAAGCTGAAGGAATTGACTCATCAGATCAGAATCCTCATAAAGGGGGGGGGGGGGGGGTATTCCTGATCAGAAGAGGAATCAGAAAAAATGGAAATCTGATCTGAAGATTCATAGTCTGTCTCTTACCTAGGCCTCTTATCAGGAGGGGGATGGGAACCCCTGACCAAGGTAATTAAGTCTTCAGCAATTTTGAGCATCTGTTTGGGCATGGAGGTCTGTCCTTGTGGCTGGTGAACTTCTTTCTTTGCCCTTAAAAGGTGTTTTAGCCTTTGTCTTCAAAGTCGGTTTAATATACAACTGTTTGGGTCTGAATACACCCTCAGAAGCCGATGCCTGCTCAGCGGCTCCGGACCCATCTGAGGGAATAATCTCAGAGGCTCCAATACCTTGAGTTTCCAGCAGCCTGGCCGACTCCACGTAGGAGTCGGTAGCGGCCTGCAACTCTAAAGTAGCGGGCGTCAGGGGAAGCGAAAGCATTTCACTGAGGACCAGCGAACCGGCGACTTGCTTAGGAGAAGCTTCGTCAGTGTTGGACCTCGGTTGCCTATCTTTTACTTTTCGTTTTTGTGAACTCCGGTAGTCAGATGGCTACCCGACGACATTGTATAATTAAATCTTCGCCCAAAATAGCTTAATGCAAAATCGTACCGACGCTTAATAGAGCGTGGGTTAAATCTAGCATAAAAAGTACAGTTTTGCACCTACCATAAATGTAGATGTCCGATAGGAATGCATCTGCAGTCCTTACAAATGGGTTGTCCTGTCGTCAGGCAGCCCTTCGGTCGGCCGGATTCCAAAGTCTGGGTCTGGCTTCGGCTGGTGTCGCACTTCACCAGACGTCATTGCTGCAGTTACTCGGGTATAAAGGCATCAGCCGACGCCATTTTCCTCGGTGTTTCTTGCCCCAGATGCCAGGTGCCCTCTAGAAAGGCTAAATTTTGATAAATGCCAATGGTTCAAAATATTAGAGAGCAAACAAAAAATAAGCATGTATGTACATATATACAAACAAATACACCATAATAGATTCCCCCAGCTAGCTATAAGAGGGGCAAATACCCTAGGAGTACCACAGAGGGGAAGGAGGGTGGGTAATCCTGACTGCAGATGCATTCCTATCGGACATCTACATTTATGGTAGGTACAAAACTGTACTATGTCCTTCAAGGATGCATCTGCAGTCCTTACAAATGGGTAGAATACCATAGCCAAACTGGGGTAGGAGGAAAGATAGAATTATGGTGTAGTTAAGATCCCTTGCAAAACAGCAGTGGCAAAACCTGCTCAGGATCTAGAGTATAAAGGTAAATTATAATGCTTGGCAAATATATGCACGGAGCTCCAAGTAGCAGCCTCTAAAATGTCTTTGATAGCCACTCCTCGTAGAAAAGCTGTGGTAGTGGCTGTAGCTCTTGTAGAGTGAGGCCTGATGTTTTCTGGAGTTTTCTTTCCATGGTAGGAGTAACAAAATCTAATGCAATTTCCTATCCACTTAGATATTGTCTGTTTTGTAATTGCTTTCCCTTCCATTCCTGCTGCATATGCTACCAGTAGCTGGTCAGTTTTTCTATTGCTCTTGGTCCTGTACAGGTAGTAGCGTAATTGTCTGTGTACATCCAAGGTATGCAACAGTCTTTCTCCCCTCTTCTGTGGATTGGGGAAGAATGTAGGTAGGTGGATAGCCTGATTTAAAGATACTCTGGAGACCACCTTAGGCATAAAAGTAGGATTTGTTCTCATGGACACTATCTTGATGGAAGATCAGAAAGGGTTGTACTGCCATTAATGCCTGTAGCTCAGAAACCCTTCTTGCTGAAGTGATTGCCAGCAGGAAAGCAGTTTTCCATGATAAGTATTGCAATTCTGCTGTTGCTGCTGGTTCGAAAGGAGGTAGTGTCAATTTTTCTAGCACAAAGTTCAAGTCCCATGCAGGTAATGGTGGCTTCCTAGGAGGTTTTACACTTTTAATTCCTCTCAGAAACTGCCTGAGCAGAGGATGTGGGAAAACTGGAGGTTCCACGTCGTATTCTGCTGAAATAGCTGAGGCATGAATCTTAATGGAAGAGTAGGACAGGCCTTTGTGGAATAGCTCTGCCAAGTATTCCAGGATGTTGGCTATGTTTACCAGTGACACATCTTCCCCTTTAGCAGTACTCCAAATGAGATATCTTTTCCATTTTGCTGAATAGGTTTTCCTTGTTGAAGGTCTGCGAGCTTCTAAGATAATGTCCTTAACCCTTTGGGATAAATTTGGGTTAATTTGTCTTATGCAATGTTCCAGGCAGTCAGCTGCAGAGTTTTCAGGTTTGGATGCAGAGTGTTGTAATTGTTCTGAGTTAACAGCAAGGGAACTAGGGGTAAGGGCCATATCTGTTCCCGAGACATGCTCCTCAGTAATGGGTAACAATGTTGCCTTGGCCAATCTGGAGCTATCAGAATGATCCTTGGACGGTCCTCTTTGATCTTCAATAGCACCTTGTGCATCAAAGGAAGTGGTGGGAATGCATATGCCGACAGATTTTTCCAACTGAAGGATAGGGAGTCCACCTTCCATGCCAGTGGGTGGTACGTCCTGGTGCAGAATTTCTTTAATTGGTGATTGAGTGGGGATGCAAATAAGTCTATTTCTGGGAGACCCCATTTTCTTGTAATGGTTTTGAAGATGTCCGGATGCAGCATCCATTCGTGGGCATCCGTGGTAGTCCTGCTTAATATGTCTGCTAGAGTGTTTTCTTTTCCTGGTACAAAGATTGCTTGTAACTGAATGTTGTAACTCAGGGCCCCATTCCAGAGGTCCAGGGCCATCCGGCATAGAGGGTACGAATGTGTGCCTCCCTGCTTGTTGATGTACCACATAACTGTGGTGTTGTCTGTCCTTATCAATTGGCCTTGTCGAAGAAATGGTTTGAAAGCCTGAATTGCCAGTTTTACTGCCAGCATTTCCTTTAGGTTTATGTGTAGGTGCAGCTGCTCTTGAGTCCATAAACCCTGTATGCATTTGTTCATCATGTGGGCCCCCCAACCGAGGTCTGAGGCGTCCGTTGTGATGGTTTGGCCTGGTTGAGTGCTGTGGAAGGGCAATCCTTCGTTTGATTGACAGGCCTGAGCCCACCATTGGAATTCTTGCTTCAGGCATGGAATTATTGGAATTTGAGTTTCTAGGCTGTGCTTGTGCTGAGACCATAAATTCCTTAGGTACCACTGTAGTTTTCTCATATGCAGTCTGGCATGTGGGACCAATATTATGCAGGATGCCATGAAGCCCAATGCTTGTAGGACTTTTCTTGCTGTTAGATGGTTTTGTTTTGTTAATGCCAAGAAGTAGAGAGGGAGTTGCTCCTGTTTTTCTACCGTTAGGAATGCCATTTGTTTGGATGTGTCCAGCTCCGCACCCAAAAGGTTATCTTTTGGGATGGTATCAGCCTTGACTTTTTTATATTGACTGTGTATCCCAGGGCTTGTAGAAGGTAAATTACTCTTTTCAAGTCTTCTGCTAGCTTGTTTTTGTTGTCCGCTTGTATTAGGCAGTCGTCCAGGTAAGGGTAGATTTGGATCCTGAAGCCTGCAATGAGCGATTACTGATGCCAGGCATTTCGTGAACACTCTGGGCGCAGTAGATAAGCCAAAGGGCAATGCTGAGAATTGATAATGCTCTGATCCTGCAAGAAATCTGAGGTATCTTCTGCAATTTGGTCGTATGGGGACGTGCAGGTATGCCTCCTTGAGATCTAGAGTTACCAGCCAAGACTCCTTGCCCAGCATGGGAAGAAGCTGCTGTAGGGTCAGCATTTTGAATTTTGGAACAATGAGGAATGTGTTTAAAGCGGACAGATCGAGAATAGGTCTCCATTTGCCTTCTTTCCTTGGTACTAGGAAGAGTCTGGAGTAAAAGCTCTTTCCTTGTTCCATTCGTGGTACCTTTTCCACAGCTCTCATCTTTAATAATTGATTTACTTGTTGTAGAGCTTCTGCCTTTTGATTTGGAGGTAGGTTTGGCATTCCTCTCTTTCCTGGTAGAGTATGGAAATGAAACCTGTAACCTTGGTCTATTGTCTGCAAAATCCACTTGTCTCTTGTGATGTAATGCCAGTTCTTTGTAAATAAAGCTAGCTTCTCGCCTAAGGGTGCTTCTAGTTGTTCCCTGGTAGGCGGTGCCAGAGCCAAGTCACTGTGATTGTCCTGTAGTAGTGGTGGTGGCTGTGTCTGTGCCTCGCTGGTTGTTACCCTGCCACTGGCGTCCCCTGTAGGCACCTCTGGATTGGCTTCTGCTTCTTGAACGCCTATTCCTGCCTCTCTGTGCTTTGGAGGAGTCTGGAAAGGACCAATTCTTGGAGGGCCAGTTCCTGCTAAACCTTGGAGGTTGGACCTGTAAGAAATCTTTCACTGTTTGGACAGATTTTGCCTTCTCTTCCATCTTCTTCAGCACCTGTTGTGCAGGAGAGCCAAACAAATTGACCTTGTCCATGGGAGCATCTAATAGTTTTGATTTGACATGGTCCGGTAAGGCCTGCTCTTTTAACCATGCATGCCTTCTGATAACTGTGCCAGTCATGGCTGATCTAAAGGAAGCCTCCAGTGCATCATAGCCGCATTTTAAAGAATGGTTACTAACTTGCTGAATGTTATGTACCATTTCCTGAACATATTTCTTGTCTAAAGGCTCATCAGAAGACAGTTTTTTGGTTAACTGGTCTAGCATAAATTCTTGATACTGGATCATATGAAATTGACAGTTCAAGGCCCTAGCTGACAGAGTAGCAGAAGTGTAAACTTTTTTACCCCACCTCTCTAAGGACCTGGATTCCCTTTCAGAGGGGAGGGGATTTTTGGCAGAGGTAGATGCTACAGCCTTAGGTCCCTGGGAGATAGTCTCGGGATCTGCAAAAGGAGCCTTGTATAAATGGTGATGTGTGTCCGGGACCCTGTAGAACCTATCGGGCTTAGCAGGGGCCGGAGGTAATGAATCAGGAGCAGTACAAGCATCATTAAATGCATCATCTACAACAGACAGAACTGGAGGTATAGCTAAAGGCCTATGTTGTGGTAAATGCAAAAAGGTTCTAAGCCTTTTTCTGGAGTCTGAAAAATCTTGGCCCTGCCACTGAAATTGTTCCCTCATAGCATGCAAGGTTTCCCCAAAGGAAAATTCCTCAGGTGGAGAGGCAGAAGGGATGGACTCTTCAGCATCAGAGTCTTCATAAGGGGAAAAAGGAGCCTCTGGAGGGTCTGTATTATCTGAATCATCAGAGGAATCATCAGTGGAAACTGGCTCAGGGGGCTCTGCTCTAGGCCTCTTCTCTGGAGGTGGGTGAGAGGCCCTGTCTGGGAGAGGTTGGGATCCCCGGATTAAAGAAATGAGATCCTCTGCTAAACTAAGCATTTGGGAACTGGAGCTAGGCCTGTGAGAGGGGGTCTTAACAGGCACAGATTTAGTAGCTTTAGCTGCTTTAGCCCTGGCAAAGGCTTTAATGGACATGGCTGCAGGAGGCCTAGCAGCTCCACGTGCAGGGGTTGAAATATCCAAGGGAATAGTGTCAGATAATTCCTGAGAAACCACAACTGCAGGTTGGATTTCAGAAGCCGATTCCACCAGGTTGGAAGAGGCCTCGGTAGAAGGTAAGCTTTCGGCTGAAGGAAGAACCACTTGCTCGGTTTCAGCCGAAACAGAGACACTCACGGTTGTCTTAACCGCGGTTTCGGCCGAAACCGCGGACCGTGAGCGTCGGTCCTTTTCCTTGCGTTTTTTGGATATTTGTGAAGTCGGAGGATCAGACGGCATAATATAAGCAAAATCAGAGCCGAAAAACTGCTCAGCAAATTCCGACCGACGTCTAAGCGTCCATCTGTTAAAAGAAGCACAGGCTAGACAAGCTGCTACGTCGTGGTCTGGGCCTAAACAAGGTAAGCAGTAAGAGTGGAAATCTTTATGAGGTATTTGTCTCCCACAAGTTAAACAGTTATTCACTTTTTCTGACATCGGCTGAGGCAAGAAAGAGTCCCCAACGGGGTACTTAGCTTTTTAGAAGTCTTCGGTAGTAATCTCTGGTTCTGACCGACCGGCACTTGCGAACAGCTTCTGCTTCGGGCGCCACACGGCAAGAAAGACTGAGGAAAATGGCGTCGGCTGATGCCTTTATACCCGAGTAACTGCAGCAATGACGTCGGGTGAAGTGCGACACCAGCCGAAGCCAGACCCAGACTTTGGAATCCGGCCGACCGAAGGGCTGCCTGACGACAGGACAACCCATTTGTAAGGGCTGCAGATGCATCCTTGAAGGACATCCGACAACTAGCAACGTCGTGGTCAGGGCCTAGGCAAGGAATACAATAAGAATGAAAGTCCTTATGAGGTATTTACTTCCCACAAGAAATACAATTGTTAACTTTTTCTGACACTGGTCTGGAGCAAGAAAAAAAGTTTCCCCAACGGGGTACTTAGATTTTAATGAAGACTTCAGATCTGAAACTCGAACTCGAAAATCTCAGGAGTCGGCCGACTGGCACTTGCGAACTGCTTCTGCTTCGGGCACCGCGTGGCAAGAAAGACTGATGAAAATGGCATCGGCTGCAATGTTTTATACCCCCGACGACCTGACGTCAAGGAAGAAGGGACAGCAACCGACACAGGACCCAAGACTTTGTTAATCAGGCCGACTGAGGGCAACCAGCCAGCAGATTACCCAAATGTAATGACTGCAACAGTGAAACACTAAGAACATCATACTCTGACGGCAGATAGAGTCTTGCCATCCTGTTGCCTCCTGGTGAGAGTCTTTTACTTTCGGCCCGAACAAGGAAGAGCCATCACAAGGGGTGTCAAAGGAAGACCTGAAGGGTTCAACAAACTCACAAAGGCACATCCAGGAATGCCTACTAAGAGCTTTTCCTGTGCCTGCTCCCCTGCTTGCTCCATCGGCTGCGTAGGAAATTAGGCACATGGAGGAGTTCGTAATAGAGGTTACGGTTGCAAGCTGGCAATTTATCTTATCCGATAAACCCTGGGCTGTAGCACCTTGTAGGGTATCTCCTAGCTCTAAGGAGATCCCTCTGAAGTCAGGTGAAATGAGTTAAGTAATTCAGCGACCATAGGATAAAGGCAGCTGAAGAGAACAAACTTCCCCATATCTGTCCATCATACGAGACTCCTTGTTCGGTGGATGGACAGATGCAGAAGTTTCAGCTAACTCCTTTGTGGCCACTGCCACCACCACATCTACTGGAACTCCCTTTAAGTATGGTCTGTCCTCTGGGGCCGTAATGAATTTATATGGCCTCCTCGGAACAGGGTCCACAGACTGCAGAGTCTCCCACGCCTTTCGACTCAATACCCAGGAGTGGGTCAAAGGGTGGAGACACCCAAGAAGTGGAGAGGTAAGAGCCAAATGCCTCCAGGTATACCAACTTATCCTCAGAAGGGGAGAGGGATTTTCAGCCACCCCTCTGCTTAAGGATCTCTAAGATGTCTGAAAGAGAGACATCCTCAGAGGGCGACTGTGGGGACGCTTCCAAATCTTCCAAGTCTGTATCAGAAGTCACAAATTCAGGGAAGTCTATGGGCTTACTCTTACACCATCTCTTCTGAGGGAACTCCTCAGGGAGGAATGCTCCAGGGAGGTGTTGGAAGAGGGGGTTCCACTCATTGGGGTTTCCGGGTGCACTGACTTTACTCTGGGGCTGGTGGAGGGATGATGAAGCAATAGACGCTGGGCCTTTAGGAGGAAGTGTGTCTGAAGCCGAAGGTGGAGCAGACTCATTGGAGAGCACACTCATCACCTCAAAGGCACCACGATCCTGAGCCGAGACAGACTCCAGTCCCGAGGGACTGGGAGATCTCCCCAGTACCAAGGAGGGTGGCTCCGAGGCTGATGTGGGCGCCAAACTCACCTGTGCTGAAGCGCCAAGTGGGAGTCTCTGTTCTGACAAGGGTCAGACTCAACCCCCCCCCCCCCGAGCCCACCAGGGGAGTGTCTGCTCCCAGATCCCTCGATAGAAGACGGCATCGACTATGTCAGAGCAGAAATATCATGGGTGAATACTGGGTCCGCCAGTTCCAGCATGTCTTCCTGACACTCTGGCGCTGAACTCGTCCGAGCTGGAGGAGGAAGAGATGACACCTGAGGTACAGTGGTCAGCTCCACGTTCCGATGGGCTGGGCTCGAAAGAATTTGTGCCAGGGCAGTCCGCAGAAACCTCTTCACCACCTGCTCCACATCGTCCAATAAACTTCTGTAGGACAGAGATAAATGAGTCTATGACCTGTGACTACCTGCCACCGACTGTAGTAATGGAGATTGCAGCACCGAGCATACCGATTGCAATTACGGTGAGACTCCTTTTTCGGCTCTGTGATGGTTCCGAGGACTCAGATCGAACCGAGGGAAGGCCAGGTTTGTCGGAACCGATATCCTTCGGCTCCGAAGATAGTTGTTCCTTGTGGCTGCTTGACGGCTCAGACACCGAAGCAGACAAAGCTGACTTTTGTCTTGTCCGATTTTGAGGCCTGATTACCTTCTTCAAAAAGGCCTTTCAACAAACCTCTTAATATGAGTTTTTTTTTTTTTCTTTCCTGCAGGACCCTCACACTAAACCCATGACAAATGGAGCAAGAATCCTGCAGATGGACTGCTCCTAAACAATATACACAACTTGTGTCTCCGTCCGTTTGAGACCTTTTCTGGGTGCATGAATCGCACTTTTTAAACCTAGAATGTCTCGATTCCTTAGTAGATTCTTTAGGCATTGTAAAAGATAGGAAAAATACTACCAGCAACAACAGTAACAACAACAGTATAGAAGCAAAAGGTTAAGGACAGTTTTTTTTTTTTTTTTTTAAACTAGAAGAGAAAACTTGGATGGAGGAGAAGTCTCTAAGTTAAACAGTCTCCTTCAACCCGAGGAGACGCCACTAACTTAAACGGTGACTCCTTAAAGAAAGAAGCCCTGTTAAAAAAAAAAAAAAAAAAAAAAAAAGGGCTAAAGAGAAAGAATCTCCAACTAAACGGATTCTTTAAAGGGATAGAAGAAAAGGGCCCTAAATAGAACAGCCAAAGACACACCCAAGTAATAAAAACAACAGACACTATCACACTACTTGGTAAGGGAAGATATTAGTAGACTCTAATAAAAAGGTTTTTGCCCAAGATATAGAGAAAATTGTAAAATAAAAGTAATTACTAGCCTGAGCCAGCAAAGACAATCCCGATGCTTCAAGAGGCAAATGAGATCTGGGGATAAGCCGCTAGGCTTCCAGGGATAAGTTGTAGCCTCGAGCCAGTAGAAGTTCTCAAGCTTTGGTATGTGGTCGAGTTGGAGCAGAGGATCGGCTATGAACCCAGCTAGCAAGAATGAAGGCGAGATAGAACATAACATCAAATGTTACACACTTATGAAAGCGCTGTTATGGTTGGGCCTTGTGTTACAGTAGCATACAACAGGTTTACCTTTTTTCCAATTTCAGAGCATAAATGACAGCGCAATGTGCACTAGATTTTTTCCTCACAGAGAAGCTGGGACTTTGTAAAATACGATGCCCATAAACTTGGTAAGACAGCTGATTTCACAAAAAAAAAAAAAATACGTCAGCTGCAAGATCTGCTGCCCCTTAAGTGAAGTCAATTCATGGAACAGAAATTGACAAAGATATTAAATGTTATGTGCATGCATGCTGTTATGGTTGTTTAATCAAAGCAAATGGTACATTTAAACGAAAGAAAACCAGGATATAAAAAGAGTATCTAGAAAAACAAAAATGCAGTTGCCCAAAAGTTCTTTGAGAATACATGTGAATCAATATACTCCGGATCAGTCAATGATTTGATTTATGGCTCTCTCAGCATCTACAAAAAGAAAATGGAAGGGACATGGATGAATTAACAAACTTTATCTGTGCAGACATAGCGTTGTCGCCTCACAGTAAGACGCTGTCCGGTTCGATTCTCAGCTAAAGCTTCTTCTGCGTGGAGATGTGCATGAATGGGCCTACTTCGTTGAAGGCTGTGCATCAGGGCTGGTAACTCTGCATGTAAAAATCAACTACCAATCATTAGCGGACCGGAGTTCCACTGTGGCGACCCATAACCGGGAAAAGCCAAAAGACACAACAATCTGTCCAGACATGTAACAACTCGAATCCCCACAGAGATACCTTACTAAAGGATACAAGGTTTAGACACATCACACATGAACAGACTCAAACCTCTTGTCACTGTACTCTATATCCTTCAGACTGCTAAGAGGTTACCTGTGCCTGGCATACAAGGCATCCATAGACCCATTACTGATGGATTTACTGCACATCAAGTCAAACAGCATCTCACAAAACTACGGCTAGGGATCTAAGTCTGTTCTGCAAAACCAACAAAATGGTTTGGAGGGACATTTATATCTTGCAGAGGATAGGGCTACTCTGAAACAGACTCCTCATCCACATAAGTTCATCCCTGTCCACAAAGTGCAACTTGGATTGATGAATCTATGGATGGGAAACAAAATCTACCCCAGGACTGTCCCTTCTAGTACTAATGGAAAAAGGCAGCTCCTAAATACTTTATTCTATATATGGAGTTGCCTCAAATTATCTATGGTATGATCCCAGTTATTCTTACTTAGGGATAACACATTACCAACCACGGGATGGACAGCTAGCCTAGTACTTACCTATGAACCCATAAAACACAAAGCTGTACCCATCATCAAATGTGGCACTGTCATGTGGACTTAATTCTGATGTTGATTTACCTTATCATTAGAAATACGAGTAGAAATGAAAGTAGTTTCACGATGGAGCATGGAACTGCCTGAAGGGTTTCAGATAAAGGGTGCCTTTCAAAAAGTGCTTGACTGGTAGTGTGAATGTCAGTAGGCGGGAATCTAAAGGCAGGAGGGCAGAGATGGCAGATAATTTGCATCTCGTTGAAGGTGTATTTAAGCCAGTACAGATCAGACAGATATTGTAGAAAAAAGTCACATCCACCTTAATGGTGTTTAGACTGCCTTGGCACAACAGGAAGAATATTTACCATCTAGCCACAAAAAAATTCCTGGAACTTAGCCTCCAACCATCCAAGAAATCTTTATAATAAAGATGCCCTAAGGGAAATAAGGTCACATCTTCCAAGCCACTAAACTCACTAAATGGAAAGTTTGGGGTGAACTGCAGGACCCCTGCACTGCTGTCAAAAGGCTACTGTGCACTGGCAATGAAGTTTTCCTTGCTAGCTGAAGGTGATGAGAGAATCAATGCTGCCATTGCCTAAAGGGAGCAATTAGTACCTTTTTCTGTCCTAGTCTCCCCTATTTTTGAGATTATCCTGGAGAGCAAGTAAAATGGAGGGAATGAATACAGAAAAAGACCCCTCCGGCTTAAACAGAAGATACCCACTGCTCAGACTTGTTTGTATGGTGCTCTGGAGCAGAATTTGTCTGTTGGGCGGAAAAACAATCGGGCCCATGTCTGGTACATCCCACCTCTGAGAGATCTTAAAACATTTCTTCAAGCAGCTTCCATTAGTGTTGATCTGCTGTGATTCTACTTAAATGAACTACCATGAAGTTCTCCTCAAATTATATAAATTGCTGTCAAAGTCCTTTGTACTACAGTACCTGCTACCAGGCCTGCATTACTAGCCTGCATAGACAATGCAAAGATACTCCCCTCCTGTGTACATACCACAATCTCTATAGCACTGCTTGAAATCATCTTCCATGTCCCTGGCATCTAGACCACTCAACATGAAATGCATAAATGACTACAGTTCCTTGAACATTAAGTGCAGCTTGCTTTCCTGTGGATTTCAGGTGCCTTATACTTCAGGTTTATGGTGCCCTCATCCTGGACCCAGATCTAACACATGCAGTCAGGATCTGACTAGGAAAGTACAGTTGTGTACCTACCATAAATGTAGATGTTAGAGTGTATTCACTGTTGCAGTCATTACAATTGGGTTATCCTGCTGGCAGGCTACCCGCAGTCGGTCCGAGTTCCTAAGTCTGGGTCCGGCGTCGGCTGCTGTCGCCTCCTCCCTGATGTCAGTGTGCCAGAGGTATAAAAGATGCAGCCGACGCCATTTTCTTCAGTTTTTCTTGCCCCAGATGTCAGGTGCCCCTAAAAAGGTAGGCTAAATTATGCCAATAAGCATGCATACACAAAAAACAACTTTTCCTTCATCTACAAGCACATACACCACATAGGTTGTATAGAACAGAGAAGTACAGATAAGTCCCAGCAAGGAAAAGGGGGATGGTGGGAGGGTAACCTGGACTGCAACAGTGAATACACTCGAAAATCTACATTTATGGTAGGTACACAACTGTACTATGTTCATCGTGTTTCACTGCTGCAGTCATTACAATTGGGTTGAATCCCAAAGCTAAGGTTGGGAGGCTGGCTAAATAGGATTCGGAGAGGCCATCAGGCCCTGCAGAACTGCAGTGGCAAAGCCTGCCCTGAAATTAGAGTAGAGAGGCAAGTGACAGTGCTTTGTAAAAGTATTCACTGAACTCCAAGTTGCAGCCTCTAAGATGTCTTTGGTTGGTACTCCTCTGAGGAAGGCTGCTGAAGTGGCTGCTGCTCTGGTTGAATGTGGCCTAATGCCCTTAGGCATTGATTTGCCATGCTGTGAATAGCAGAAAAGAATGCAGTGGCCTATCCACTTTGTAATAGTCTGTTTTGAGATAGGCTTTCCTTGTGATCCTGCAGCATATGCCACTAGAAGTTGTTCAGTCTTTCTGAAAGCTTTGGTTCTGTCCAAGTAGAAGCGTAGCTGCCTGTGAATGTCCAAAAAATGCAGAAGTCTCTCACCCTTATTCTGCGGGTTTGGGTAAAAGGTAGGCAAATGAATTGTTTGGTTAAGGGCCACACTGGACACTCAGGCATAAATGTAGGGTTTTGTTTTTAGAGAAACCCTGTCAGGATGGAAAATGATAAAAGGTTCCACAGGCATGAGTGCCTGCAACTCTGAGACTCGTCTAGCAGAGGTTATTGCTAGAAGCAGAGCTGTTTTCCAGGCTAAGAATTTTATATTAGCTGCAGAGGCTGGCTCAAACAGAGGCAGTGTGAGTTTTTCCAAGACATAGTTGAGGTCCCAAGCAGGCACTGGTGCTCTCCTTGGAGGTCTTATGTTTTTGGCCCCTCTGAGGTACTGCCTTAGCAATGGATGAGAAAAAATAGGTGATTCTATATTGTAATGAGCTGAAATGGCAGAGGCATTAATTTTAATTGATGACAAGGAAAGGCCTTTATCCAACATCTCAGTTAAGTATTGCAAAATCTGTGGAATATTTGGAACAGTCGTGTCAATACCTAGTGCCTGGTTCCAAGCACAGAATCTCTTCCATTTTTCTGCATAAGATTTTCTGGTGCTAGGCCTCCTGGCCTCCAAAATAACATCCATCACTGCTTTAGAGAGAGGTGTGTCTTGAATGGTTACATTATCCGCCATGCTGCCAGGTTTAAGGTCCTGAGTTGGCTGTGCAGTATCTGACTGTCTTGTTGGGTCAATAGGTGAGGAAATTGAGGTAATGTCCAAGCTGGGCATTGAGACAAGCTCTTTAGGATTGGGTACCAGTGCTGGCGGGGCCAGTCTGGGGCAATCAGTATCATTTTTGGCTTCTCTTGTCTGACTTTGAGTACCACCTTGGGGAGGAGAAGCAGAGGAAAAAAGGCATATACTGTTAGGTTTTTCCAGCTGAAAGATACAGCATCCACTTTCCATGCTTGCTTGCAATAAGTCCTTGTGCAGAATCTCTGTAGTTGGCAGTTGTTAGGGGAGGCCAATAGGTCTATGTCCGGGCATCCCAAGTCCCTTGTTATCATGCTGAAGACTTGTGGATCCAGTTTCCACTCGTGTGGATCCATTAGGTTTCTGCTTAGTTCGTCTGCCAGAGTATTTATCCTGCCTGGCAGGAATTGTGCTTGCAGATGCACTTAAGTCAGTGCTGTGCCCCCACAAGTTCATGGCTAGTCTGCAGAGGGGGTAGGAATGCGTGCTCCCCTGCTTATGTACCACATGACTGTAGTATTGTCCGTCTTTATCAGTAGTTGTCCTGGATGAAGTTGATCCTTGAAGGCTGTCAGGGTATTCTGAACAGCTAGCATCTCTTTTTGATTGATATGTAGATGCATTTGACTTGCGGACCATGTGCCCTGAATCCATCTTCCTGCCATATGGGCCCCCCCCCCCAGGCATAATCTGATGCATCCGTTGTCAATGTCTGCCTGGCTGTGGGCAAGGTGAATGGCTGTCCCGTGTTGAGGTGAATGGCTTTTGCCCACCATCGAAACTCCTGCTGCAGGGAGGGAATGAGGGTAATTATTGTTTCCAGGCTGTGGCAATGTTGAGTCCAAACACTTTTCAGATACCATTGAAGTTTCCTCATATGCAGTCTTGCATATGGAATTAGCAGTATGCAGGATGCCATGAAGCCCAAAGCCTGCAGAATGTTTCTTGCAGATAACTGGGTCTTTGTTGCCAACATTTTGAAATAAGTAGTCGGTTGTCTGTGTTTGTCTGGCGTGAGATAAGCCATCTGGGCAGTTGTATTTAAGCTTGCACCCAGGAATATTATCTCTTGAGAGGGTACAAGCTTTGATTTATTTTCGTTTACTGTGTACCCTAGACCTGTTGGTAATCTTTTTACAAACACCAGATGCTGTAGTAGAATATGTCCTTGTTCTCTGCTTGAATAAGGCAGTAGTCCAAGTAAGGATATATTTGCATTCCTCTGTCTGAAAAATGCAATTACTGCCAGGCATTTTGTGAAGACCCTGGGAGCAGTAGATGAGCCAAAGGACAGTGCAGAGAATTGGTAACGCATTGAGCCAGCTATAAATCTGAGGTATCTTCTGCTTGATTGTCTGATTGGGACATGCAGGTATGCCTCTTTTAGGTCTAAAGTCACAAGCCAAGCCTTCTTGCACAGAATGGGCAGAAGCTGCTGCAGAGTTAACATTTTGAATTTTGGAATATCCAGGAATGCGTTTAGGATAGACAGGTCCAGTGTTGGTCTCCAGGCTTTGTCCTTTCTGGGTACCAAGAATAACCTTGAGTAAAATCCTTGCCCCTGCTCTTGTTGTGGTACCTGCTGAATGGCTCTCATGTCCATGAGGGATGAAACTTGTTTTTGTGCCTCTGCCCAGTGATTGCGTGGCAGGTCTGGCATACCATTTGGCCTTGGCAGTGTGTCAAAGTGGAACCTGTAGCCTTGAGATACGATATTTAAGACCCATTTGTCCTGGGTGATCATGTGCCAATTTTGTGAAAAAAGTGCTAGTTTTCCCCCCAAGGGAGCTGCCAGAAGATGTGCTTGGTACTGGCAGGGGAAAGTCATTGAGGCTTCATTGAGGCCGTTTCCTGTATGGCTGTGATTTTTCCTCTCCGCTTTTGGAGGTAGAAGCACCCCACTGTTTACGCCTGTATGAGTCTTGGGGCGTCTGTATCTGCCTCTTTGTGGCCTGTCTGACACTGGAAAGGACCAATTCTTTGTAGGCCAGCCTCTTTGTGGCCTGTCTGACACTGGAAAGGACCAATTCTTTGTAGGCCAGTTCCTGCTAAATCTGGGACGCTGTTCCTGTAAGAAATCCTTCACTGTTTGCATAGATTTAGATTTGTCCTCCATTTTCTTCAACACCTCTTCTGCTTTAACACCAAACAAGGTATCATGTTGTAATGGAGCATCTAATAGCTTTGCTTTAACATGATCAGGCAGATTCTGTTCTTTTAACCAAGCATGCCTCCTAATGACAGAACCTGTAACTGCGGCCCTGCAGGAGGCCTCGAGTATCAAAACCACATTGCAAAGTATGCTTTTCCATTTGTTCAGCTGCATACAATAAATCCTGCATTTCTTTGTTTTCTGCACATTCTGAATTTGTCAACATTCTCTGTTTAAGCAGTCACATAAGATATTGCTAATATTTAAACATATGAAATGGACAATTTAAAGCAATTACAGCCAAGGTAGCAGAAGCATAAATCTTTTTCCCCCATCTGTCCAGGGCCCTTGAATCCCTATCAGAGGGGATAGGGTTTTTTGCAGTGGAAGCCTTGACCCCCTTGGGACCCTGAAAAATAGTTTCTGGGACAGCTATAGGGTTTTTGTAAAGAAATTTATGAGAATCCGGAACCCTGTAGTATCTGTCTGGCTTAACAGGAGCTGGTGGGTAGAGTCAGGAGAGAAATCGGACTATGAAAATACATCATCTACAATGTCTAAAACAGGAGGAATAGCAAGGGGCCTGTGTTGCAGTAATAAAAGTCTCGGAGCCTTTTCTTGGAATGAGTAATCTTGGCTCTCCCAATGGAAATGCTCCCTCATAGTATGCAGGGTATCCCCAAAAGAATAATCCTCAGGAGGTGATGCTGAAGGGATAGATTCTTCAGCATCAGAATCCTCATAGGGAGGAAGGGAATATTCCTTTTCAGAAGATGAATCAGAAGAAATAGAAACCTGATCTGAAGATTCATATTCTATCTCTTGCCTAGGCCTCTTATAAAGAGGAGGATGGGAACCTCTGATCAAAGTAATTAGGTCTTCGGCCATTTTAAGCATCTGTATTTTAGGCATGGAGGCCTGTCTAGGACAATGCTGTACTGTTTCTTCATCTTTAGAGCTGCTTTAGTCTTTGCCTTTGAAGCTGAAGATGGCTTTACATACAACTGTGTAGGCCTGAAAACACAGGCCTGCTCAGCGGCTCCGGACCCATCTGAGGGAATAGTATCAGAGTGTCCAATATCTTGGGTTTCCAGCAGCCTAGTCGGCTCCACGTGGGAGTCAGAAGCGGCCTGTGGCTCTGAGGTAGCGGGCATCAGGGGCTGCGAACGCGCCTCACTGAGAACCGGCGACAGGCCTAGCGGAAGCCTCATCGGTTTTGGACCTCGGGAGCCTGTCCTTTTCTTTGTGCTTTTTATAAACTCTGGAAGTCTGTTGCTCCGACGGCATTTTATAGTTAAATCTTCTGCCAAAATAATTAAATGCAACATCGTACAGACGCTTAATAGTGCATTGGTTAAATCTAGCACAAAACCGACAACTAGCAACGTCGTGGTCAGTGCCTAGGCAAGGAATACAGTAAGAATGAAAATCCTTAGGCGGTATTTACTTCCCACAAAAAAGTACAGTTGTGTACCTACCATAAATGTAGACGTTCGAGTGCATTCACTGCTGCAGTCATTACACTTGGGTTATCCTGCTGGCAGGCTACCCGCAGTCGGCCTGAATTCCAAAGTCCTGGTCCGGCGACGGTTGTCGTCGCCTCTTCCCTGACGTCAGTGCGCCAGGGGTATAAAAGATGCAGCAAACACCATTTTCTTCAGTTTTTCTTGCCCCAGATGTGAGGTGCCCCCAAAAGGGTAGGCTAAAAATTCTGCTCATAAAAAAGCATGCACTAACAAACATTACCTTCATCTACAAGCAAATACACCACATAGGTTGCATGGAATAGAGAAGTACAGATAAGTCCCAGCAATGAAAGGGGGATGGAGGGAGGGTAACCTGGACTGCAACAGTGAATACACTCCAACATCTACATTTATGGTAGGTACACAACTGTACTGTGTTTGTGTTTCATTGTTGCAGCCATTACACTTGGGTTGAATCTCAAAGCTGAGGTTGGGTGGCTGGGCCTAGATAGAACTAGGAATGGCTATGAGGCCCTGTAGAACTGCAGTGGCGAAGCCTGCTCTGGATTTAGAGTAAAAAGAGGTAAACGGTAGTGCTTTGTAAAAGTTTGCACTGAAGTCCAAGTTGCAGCCTCCAAAATGTCCTTGGTTGGTACGCCTCTGAGGAAGGCTGCTGAAGTGGCTGCTGCTCTGGTTGAATCTGGCCTAATGCCCTTAGGCACTGATTTGCCATGTTGTGAATAGCAGAAACGAATGCAGTGGCCTATCCATTTTGAAATAGTCTGCTTTGAAATAGCTTTTCCTTGCGATCCTGCAGCATATATGCCACTAAGAGCTGTTCAGACTTTCTGAAGGCTTTAGTTTTGTCCAAGTAAAAGCATAGCTGTCTGTGTATGCCCAAAGAATGCAGAAGTCTCTCCCCCTTATTCTGTGGGTTTGGATAAAAGGTAGGCAAATGAATGGTTTGGTTATGAGCCACACTGGACACTACCTTAAGCATAAATGTTGGGTTTGTCCTTGGAGAATCCCTGTCCGGATGGAAAATAATAAAAGGTTCCACAGCCATTAGTGCCTGTAACTGAGACTCTTCTTGCCGAGGTTACTGCTAGGAGCGGAGCGGTTTTCCATAAGTATTTTATGTCAGCTGTATTGGCTGGCTCAAAAGGAGGCAGTTAGCTTTTCCAAGAGAAAATTGAGGTCCCATGCAGGTGTTGGAGCTCTCCTTGGAAGTCTTATGTTTTTGGCCCCTCTGAGGTACTGCCTTAGCAGTGGATGTGAAAAAATAGGTGGATCCGTATTGTAAGGCGCTGAAATGGTAGAGGCATGAATGTTAATTGAGAAGGATAGGCCTCTGTCCAGCATCTCAGTTAGGTATTGTAAAATCTGTGGAATATTTGGTAGTGTGCCCATTCCTTGTGTCTGGTTCCAAGCACAGAATCTCTTCCATTTTTCTGTACAAGATTTTCTGGTGCTGGGCGTCCTGGCCTCCAAAATAACATCCATAACTGCTTTAGAGATGTGTGTTCTGAATGGTTACATTATCAGCCATGCAGCCAGATTTAGGGTTCTGAGTTGGCTGTGCAGGATCTGATTGTTTTGTTGGGTCAGCAAATGAGGAATTTGGGGTAATGTCCAGGCTGGGCATTGAGACAAGCTCTTTAGGATTGGGTACCAGTGCTGGCGTGGCCAGTCTGCGGCAATCAGTATCATGTTTGGCTTCTCTTGTCTGACCTTTAGGAGTACCTTGGGGAGGAGAGGCAGTGGAAGAAAGGCATATACTGTAAGGGTTTTTCAGCTGAATGATAGGGCATCCACTTTCCATGCTTGTTTGTGATAAGTCCTTGTGCAGAATCTCTGTAGTTGGCAGTTGTGCGGGGAGGCAAATAGATCTATGTCTGGGCATCCCCATTTCCTTGTGATCATGTTGAAGATTTGTGGACCTAGTTTCCACTCGTGAGGATCCTTGAGATTTCTGCTTAGTTCGTCTGCCAGAGTATTTGTCTTTCCTGGCAGGAATTGTGCTTGCAGGTGTACTTAAGTCAATGCTGTGTTCCATAAAGTCGTGGCTTGTCTGCAGAGGGGGTAGGAATGTGCACCTCCCTGCTTGTTTATGTACTACAAGATTGTAGTATTGTCCATCTTTACCAGCAGTTGTCCTGGATGAAGTAGATCCTTGAAGGCTGTCAGGGCATTCTGAACAGCTAGCATCTCTTTTTGATTCATAGGTTCATAGGTTAGTACTAGGCTATCAGCCCTAGGGCCTATACAAGCCTAGCCATAACAATTCCCTGAATATTTCTTCCCACATTATTTACTTTCCTGGACCCCTGTCTAGCAGGGCGACTGACGTGATCCCTGGGGTGAATTTCCTTTCTCCCATCCAATCGTCAAGGTTCCTCTTGAAGAGGTCCAAACAGGCACTCTGCTTGACATGTATGGGCAATCTATTCCAGAGTCTGGGGAGTCTCTGGGTCAGGAACCTATCCCTCCAACATGTTTTGTTTATTGTGATGACAAGGTTTAGATCCCTGGAGCGTGTAGCTCTGAGGGATTGGGATTTCTTTAAGTGTAGCATGTCCAACAGCTCTGGGTTTGACATGGCCTTGTATGTTAAGCAGAGATCGCCTCTGAGTAGACGATATGCGACAGAGTATAGCTGGAGTTTTTTAAGGCGGTCAGCATAGGGCATCTGCTTTAAGCCTGTGATTCTTTTAGTGAGGTATTTCTGAGGCCTTTCCAGTTGTTGCAGATGTCTTGAGAGGTACAAACCAAATGGGGCACTGTATTCTATAATGGGTCTAATGAGGGATGAGTACAGTGGGACAATGACCTCCTTTTTTCTGGATGAAAAACCCTTCGTGATGAGGTGTGCCACATAGAAGGATTTCCTGACTGTTGTGGCGATGTGGTTATCGAAGGTGAGACCACTGTCCACCTGTGTCCCTAAGTCTCTTATCACACTTTCTGTGTTTAGTGTACTGCCACCTATATGGTAATTCATGGATACATGTTTTTTCCCAAAGGGGATAACAATACATTTCTTGGCATTGAGCTTGAGCCCATGGCTCTGGCACCAAGCATCTGTTTCTGTAAGGCCCTTTTGTAGAGTATCCACATAATTTGGGGATTCAATAATGGCTCCCAGTTTGCAGTCATCTGCAAACTTTGTTAGCCAGAGTCCCTTAGTGTTGACCTGTACTTCAGAGAAGTAGATGCCAAACAAGAGCGGCCCCAGGACTGAACCCTGAGGTACTCCACTTGTCACTTGTCTGGAGCTGGATTTGGAGTCTGCTACTTTTACAGTGTGGGTTCTATCAGTAAGCCATTTAGCAACCCATTGGGTGACATAGGGATTAATGCCCAACTTAGTAAGTTTATCTATGATTCCAGAGTGGGGGATGGTTGTCAAAGGCCTTGGCAAGGTCTAGATAGGCTGTGTGGACCACCTTACCCTTGTCCATGGCTCTGGAGACTGATTCAAAGAAGTCAATCAGGTTCAGGAGACAAGATCAGCCCTTCACAAACACAAACTGGGTGGGGTCCAGTGTTTGAAGGTTGCCAATGTCTTTGTTTATAAGTTCCATGATAATACGCTCCATGGCCTTGCAGATAAGGCTCGTCAGACTGATGGGACGGTAGTTTCCGGGATCCAAGGTGGATCCCCCCTTGTGGATTGGGATAACTATAGCTCTGCGCCACTCAGTGGGCACGAAACCTGAGGTGAGGCTATGATTAAACATGACACTTAGGTGAGGTGCCAGTTCATATTATAGTTCATGTAGTACACAGCCCGGGATGTCATCTGGTCCCATGGATGCTGTATTCTTGGCTTTAGAGAGTGCGTTTTGTACCTGTGTGGCCGTTATTACTGGAATTTGGCAATCTTCCGGTATTGAGATGGGCCATTTAGGGGGTGAAAGTGGGGTGAAGTTGGCACTGAATCGATCTGCCAGGATATTGGCAATATCCTTCGGATCAGTATATTTAATGCCATTCTGTTTTAGCTCAGAGCAGATCTGAGCATTGCCATTTAGATTCTTGACAATTATAGAATGCTTTGTGGTTGTCTTTGGAATCTTTGGCAATTTTATTTTCGTAACTAGCTTTGGAGGATTTTATGAGGCATCTCAGTTTCTTACTGAGGCTAGTAAGGGAGTTTTTGCATCCTGGGATTTTCCTCTTTTCTGCAAAAGTTTCTTCCTTTTGTTGTAAAGTTTGTTTATGGCAGGGGACCACCAGATTGGCTTCCTTTTTTGGATGAGAGCATTTTGGTTCTATTTGGGATGGCACGATTCATGCATGAGTGGATGTGCTCGACAGTGCCGTAGTGTAGGATTCAGCAGTTGAACTTTCAGTTCCCGTCTGCATGGGTGTCATGAAGTTTGTCACTTCTGACTTGAGTAGCATGAAGTTGGCTTTAGAGAAGTTTTTATGGTGGTTTCTTTACTGGGGGGTGGGGGTGGGATGTGGATGTTAAGGGTGATTAGCTTATGGTCAGACCTGACTAACGAGGGAGTGACCATAGGTATGGAGCATTGATTTCCCATGTTGGTAATGACCAGGTCTAGGATATTGGAGCTCCTGGTGGGACTATGGATTAGTTGATCCAGGGCGTTGGAATTTATGAATTCCAAGAACCGCTATGCAAAGGTGTTGGGACATTAGTAGTTTTCCCACTTAATGGCAGGGTAGTTAAAATCACCCAGTATTAGGGTGTTTGGTTCTATCTTAATATTTTCCAGTATGTTTAGAAAGGTGTAGTGAGAATCTTGGGGTATGGTGGGGGATCTGTAGCAAGCTACAATTTGGATTGCAGTCTTACCTAGTGTTAGTTGCACTTGGAGAATTTCAGACACATTGTGTTGGCCAACTAGCCTGGTGGTGTGAATATCCTTGGTGAATATTGACACTCCTCCACCTTTAGTGTTTCGGTCCTGGTTTGGTGGCCGAAAAGTGTGGTAAGAGTTGTAGCCTGGTATTGCAGGGGTGCTCTCTGGAGCCTTGAACCAGGTCTCAGTTACTGCACAGATCGAGGTTCTCCATTTTTAGGAGTGCCTCGAGAGAGTGCATTTTGAGGTTTAGACTTCTAGCATTGAGTAGCATTACCTTCAGATTTTGCATGCTTGTACCTGTTATGGTGGTGGTTTTGTCCTTTGAAGTTTGCCTAAAAAAGGCACTATAGGGGTGGCAAGAACCTTAGCCAGTAACCTGAATCCCAGGGGCGACAGGTGCAGACCATCTCTGGCAAAGCATCGTGGTCTGTCAATCATGTCATCCCAGGCAGACAGATACTGGATCCCCTTTGAATGACACCATAAGCTTAGCCAATTGTTGAAGTCAATCATTTTATCCTTATATTGTGGTATCATTCTGGGCGAAGGCAGGATGCTACTCAGGGCTAGGGTCATACCTGCCTAGGCCACATAATCCGAGAGCTCTTCTATGTCTCTTTTCATGTAGTCCAGGGAGTGGAGGGCATCCACTTTCCATGCTTGTTTGTGATAAGTCCTTGTGCAGAATCTCTGTAGTTGGCAGTTGAAGATGCATTTGGCTTGCTGGCCATGCTCCCTGAATACATTTTCCTGCCATGTGGGCCCCCCCCAGGCATAATCTGATGCATCCGTTAGTGTCTGCCTGGCCATGGGTAGAGTGAATGGCTGTCCCTTGTTGTGGTGACAGGCCTGTGCCCACCATCGAAACTCCTGTTGCAGGGAGGGAATGAGGGTAATTAATGTTTCCAGGCTGTGGCAATGTTGAGTCCAAACACTTTTTAGATACCATTGCAGTTTCCTCATATGCAGTCTTGCATATGGAATTAGTAGAATGCAGAATGCCATGAAGCCCAAAGCCTGCAGAATTTTTCTTGCAGATAACTGGGTCTTTGTTGCCAACATTTCGAAGTAAGAAGTCATTTGCCTTTGTCTGGCGTGAGATAAGCCATCTGGACAGTTGTATTTAAGCTTGCACCCAGGAATATTATTCTCTTGCGAGGGTACTAGTTTTGAGTTCTTTTCGTTTACCGTGTACCCTAGGCAAATTCGTAATCTTTTTACAAACGCCAGATGCCTCAGTAGAATGTCTTTGTTCTCTGCTTGAATAAGGCAATCGTCCAAGTAAGGGTACATTTGAATTCCCCTTTGTCTGCAGAAAGCAATTACTGGTGCCAGGCATTTTGTGAAGACCCTGGGCGCAGTAGATGAGCCAAAGGGCAGTGCAGAGAATTGGTAGTGCATTGATCCAGCTATGAATCTGAGGTGTTGTCTGCAAGACTGTCTGATTGGGACATGCAGGTATGCCTCTTTTAGGTCTAAAGTTACAAGCCAAGCCTACTTGCCCAGCACGGGCAGAAGCTGCTGCAGAGTCAACATTTTGAATTTTGGAACGTCCAGAAAAGTGTTTAGAATAGACAGGTCCAGTACTGGTCTCCAGGCTTTGTCCTTTCTGGGTACCAGGAATAGTCTTGAGTGAAATCCTTGTCCCTGCTCTTGCTGTGGTACTCACTGAATGGCCCTCATGTCCACGAGGGATGTAACTTGCTTTTGTACCCCTGCCCATTGATTTTGTGGCAGGTCTGGCATACCTTTTGCCTTTGGCAGGGAGTGAAAGTGGAACCTGTAAGCCCTGGGACACTATATTCAAGACCCATTTGTCCTGGGTGATTATATGCCAATTTTGTGACAAAAGTGCTAGTTTTCCCCTTAAGGGGGATGCCAAAAGATAAGTGCTTGGTATTGGCAGAGGAAAATCATTGTGACTGTTTTCTATATGGCTGTGATTTGTCTTCTCCGCTTTTGGAGGTAGAAGCACCCCATTGTTTAGGCCTGTATGAGGCTTGGGGCTGGGTTCTGCCTCTAGGGCGTCTGTATCTGCCTCTTTGTGGCCTGACACTGGAAAGTACCAATTCTTTGAAAGCCAGCTCCTGCTAAATCTGGGTGGTTGTACCTGTAAGAAATCCTTAACTGTCTCCATAGATTTTGCTTTATCCTCCATTTTCTTCAACACCTCTTCTGCCTTAACACCAAACAAAGTATCATGCTGTAAAGGAGCATCCAATAATTTTCCTTTAACATTATCAGGCAGATTTTGTTCCTTTAACCAAGCATGCCTTCTAATGACAGTACCCTTAACAGCGGCCCTGCAAGAGGCCTCCAGTGAATCAAAATCACATTCCAAAGTATGCTTTCCCACTTGTTCAGCTGCATGCAATAAATCCTGCATTTCCCTGTTATCTGGACAGCTGCATGCAATAAATCCTGCATTTCCCTGTTATCTGGATATTCAGAATTTGTCAACATTTTCTGTTTTAGCAGTGACATTCAACATTGCTGATATTTAAGCATATGAAACTGACAATTTAAAGCCCTTACAGCCAAGGTAGCAGAAGTGTAAACTTTTTCCCCCCATTTGTCCAGTGCCCTAGAATCCCTATCAGAGGGGACAGGGTTTTTCGCAGTGGAAGCCTTGACCCATTTGGGACCCTGAGATATAGTTTCTGGGTCAGCAGCAGGGTTTTTATAAAGATATTTGTGGGAATCTGGAACCCTGTAGTATCTATCTGGCTTAACCGGTGCAGGGGGTAAAGAGTCAGGAGACAGGCTGGACTCTGAAAATACATCTACTATGTCTAGAACAGGTGGAATAGCAAGAGGTCTGTGCTGAGGTAGTAAAAGATAGTCTCTGAGACTTTTCTTAGATTCTGAGCAATCTTGGCTCTCCCAGTGAAAGTGCTCCCTCATGGTGTGAAGGGTTTCCCCCAAAAAATAATCCTCAGGAGGAGAGGCTGAAGGAATAGACTCTTCAGCATCAGAATCCTCATAGGGAGGAAGGAAGTATCCCTGCTCAGAAGAGGAGTCAGAGGAAATGGAAACTCTGAAGATTCATATTTTTTTGCCTAAGCCTCTTATCAGGTGGGGGGATGGGAACCCCTGATCAAAGTAATTGAGTCTTCGGCCATTTTAAGCATCTGTTTTTTAGGCATGGAAGTCTGTGCAGGAAAATGCTGTACTGGTTTCTTTGTCTTTAGAGCTGCTTTAGTCTTTGCCTTAGAAGCTGAGGTTGGCTTAACATAACTGTGTAGGTCTGAAAACACCCTCAGAAGCCGATGCCTGCTCAGCGGCTTCGGACCCATCTGAGGGAATAGTTTCAGAGTGTCCATTACCTTGAGTATCCAGAGGCCTAGTCGGCTCCACGTGGGAGTCGGAAGCAGCCTGTGGCTCTGAGGTAGCGGGCGTCAGGTGCTGCAAAAGCGCCTCACTGAGAACCGGCCACTGGCCTAGCGGAGGCCTCATCTGTTTTGGACCTCGGATGCCTGTCCTTTTCCTTGCGCTTTTTATAAACTCCGGTTGTCGGCTGTTCCAACGGCATTATATAATTAAATCTTCAGCCAAAGTAATGAAAGGCAAAATCGTACAGACGCTTAATAGTGCGTTGGTTAAATCTAGCACAAAACCGACAGCTAGCAACGTCGTGGTCAGGGCTTGGGCAAGGAATACAGTAAGAATGAAAATTCTTATGAGGTATTTGCTTCCCACAAGAAATACTTGTTAACTTTTTCTGACATTGGTCTGGAGCACGAAAAAAGTTCCCCAACGGGGTACTTAGCTTTTATGAAGACTTTCGATCTGAAATTCGGTTTTGAAAATCTCAGGAGTCAGCCGACTGGCACTTGCCAACTGCTTTTACTTCGGGCACTGTGCAGCAAGAAAGACTGAAGAAAATGGCATCGGCTGCAACTTTTATACTCCTGGCGCACTGACGTCAGGAAGGAGGCGATAGCAGTCGACACTGGACCTAGACTTTGGAACTCGGGCTGACTGCGGGTCACCTGCCAGCAGGATAACCCAATTGTAATGACTGAAGCAGTGAAACACGATGAACATCCATCAGTCTGAAAGGCATGTCCTTGTTTGTTTAAATTTATTTCACTCTTTAGTCCAGCTGCCTTCAAGCACAGGGTAAAACTAATACAACAGTTTCCACGGGTTTGTCATGGGCATCCCAACTGTTTCTGGTGCAATCTGACTAAGAATACCATTAGGACACTCAAAGGTATGTGACCTAGAATGCTGTGACATGCATGGCAGTCAACCCATCTGCCAAGCTGTGGGATTAGGTCACCACAGACCATCTTTTGAAGAGCAAAGAACTGGACTTAAAAATGGCCATAAGTGCTCCCCAAAAATACTATCCTCTAGGAAGGGAGACTATGAATCCTACTGTGCTCTGGCACTGTAAAATAATCTAGGGTCTCTGTATCTACTCTAAACTTTGGACCCGAATAAGAAAACTGTCTGGTCATAGGTAAATGACCAACTCTGCCGTGTGCTGAGGCTAGGCATGTTGTCTGCACTGTGGATGTCGCAGCTAAATCAAAGTGCAAGGAGATAACCTGACAATGCATCCCTTCTCCAACCACAAAAAAAACACCTGGACTTTTCAGGTGTTGCCTCTGTCCTTTGAATATGAAAAAAAATAAAGAAGGTCCTTTGAATACGAGACATACTCAGGTAAACATCTGAAGTGTGGTATAACCAAGAGTGACTGAAGGCTTAACAGAGGTAGTAAAGTTTGGAGTGCCAGCGTTTTGGATTTTTCAGGAGTTTAGTTTGATAGGTCCAGAATGGGTCATTCAGATTCCATCTTTCTTTGGTACTAGAAAGCCTGGAAGAGAAGCCTATGGTTTTCCATCCGGGAAGGTGCAGTAACAGATATTGCTTCCATGATCCCTCATGCTAGCTTCTTTTAATCTGGGCTTTACTAGGTATTGCTGGTCTCTGAGAATTCCTGGAATTCTACACTTTTGTGCCTTAACATGCACCTCCCTAGACACTTTTTTTGAAACCACTGGCCTGTAGTTAGAATCTTCACTGGAAGCTGTCATCAACCAATCTACCTGGGAACACAAATGGGAAAGATTTGGGATGGGAATTTTCATGTTTGGTACGGGATGATGCTAATATATCATAGCTGTCCTTCACTAGGCAGGAAGACCTCCACTAACATCCTGCTGACATTTCCTCTTCTGATTAGCCATTCTACCTTTGGCCTATTTGCCTCTGACTTGATTTTAAAAGGCCCCAAGTTTTTATTATATTTTGGTAAGTGAGGATGGAACCTGGGGCTCAAGCAATTCAATGATCTTCCCTTTGACTTTCAACTGCATGAAAAGAATTGCAAACAGAGAGTCTAAAAAGGAGCTCAGTATTCAATGGGCAATGAAGCATTCCACCTTTTCATCCACAAGAAAGGACTGCCTTCTCTGCCTCATGTTACCCAAGTACTGACCATGGTGCAGCACTACTGGACGTCAACTTCACAGAATCATGCCCACATTTTATGACTGGATTCCTTAGTTGCATTGGAATCTTTGCTTGACAGCACAGAGAAGGCGTTTTGACATCACCCTGCACTCCTCCCACAACTGTCTGAAAGTTGCTTAAAGACAGATTATTGCTCATGTCAGAATGTGGGTCTAACAATTCAACCCCAACAGTCAGGGTTGGGGGGGGGGGCACTACACTTATTTAAAGCTGTCTAGCAATTTGCTCTTGCGCAGTGAGTACGAAAACATGGAAGCCACTTAGCTGCCTTGGCAAACTCCAGGGATAGTGTGTCTGGGACAACAATATGATTTGTATATAGAAATTTACAAGGATGCTGGACCATATAAAATGGTCAGGTCTCTCAGGCAGGGGTGTGGAGAGTCTGGCTTCCAAACAGCACAATGACAATGTCCAGGCTTCCTGAACTGCAGAAATGGCAGTTTAGGTGGACCAAATGCTAAAAGTTCCGTAACAGTAAAAAGCGGAGGCCTCGTACCATTAGAAATGCTCTCAAAGGACAGAACATCTCCATAAGACAGGTCCTCTACAGAGGGTGAATCAGAGGTCAAGCGTATGTTATTTATGTCAAAGAACATGGAAACCCACTTGGTATCTATAATCTAGGTAGTCTTCCCCTTTCCCAAAATCAGACAAAGCTGAAGATCTCCACAGGGGGACTTCACCCTTATTTTGCAGGTGGAGCGCAGTGTAATCTTTTCAGGAATACCCAATATTGTGAGGGTGATGGTGGAGGGGCAAGGGGGCCAACGACTTACCAAGTGGCAGCCTAGGCTCGTCATAGGTTCAAACCTCAGCAACGGTTTGAAGGCAGGGGGCACCTCAGCTCTGTCTTGAAAACAGCCAAATGGAAACCACCCATCACTTGTGCAGGTTTGTCCTACATGCAGACGCTTGAACCCACCACTACGAACTCTTGAGAAATTTCAGTTGGTTACCAGTAAATGAGAGGGGGAGTTTTACTTCTTAGCACCCTACCTTTTAAAATCAAATTAAGGCTATTCCCCCGCTAAGATCCAAACTTACAAGGGATCAAATTTGCTCCCTTAGATACAGCCTTGACGGCAATGGCCTAATATCCCAGTTTTGACACTGCTTTAAAACTGCCACAGGGTAGGGTAGGGTAAGGGTACTACAAATTGGGCCCAAACAGAGAACCACCTTCTTCCCGCAGCAACGTGACAGACTCTGCCTTCCTTTAAGGCACAGCTAAGAGGGCCTAATCAAATGGTCAACTGTACTTGCCATCCCTGCTGTACATAATGTTTACTCATTTGTATGCAAGTTTTCTTCTTAATGAATGCTTACACCTTCCATTTTTATATGTATACTGAACTATTGTATTTATTTCCCAAGTCTGTAATTTTGCAGCTGTACCTCTCTGGTCTAATGAACCTGGGGTTGGGTCATGGCTGAAAGAATATGATGACCAGCCTATCAAGTCATCAAACTGAAAACCAAATAAAAATCAGACTATGCTCAGGATAAGATGCCTCTGCTCACTACCACAGGTTCTTGAGATTCTCCAGTCCAGCAGGTCATGCTAAAAGCAGGTGTGATGGGCTTCTGCCACAATACATGCTGGGGCCATGAGCTCATTGAGTGCATCCAAGCTACAGACACATCCTTGGAACCATAATCCCCAAGGAAATGTCGCAGCGGAGGGAGACCATGGAGCCATAAGAATGTACATACAAACTAGTTTGGCAATCTGACAGTGACAGGCTTATCCAAGGAGGACTCTAGTTTCCTTTTGTACAAGTTTGCCTGGACAGTTTTATGTCTTGTCTTAATGGTTTTGGGTCTAAAATGATGACCAACACAGTAGCCACCATAATATTCCACTATCAGACAGTAAAACACACTGATCACAGTTCTCTTTAAAGGAAATTTGATATTCAGATGTCTGTATGCACAACTGCCATGTTTAACTATGGCACTTTATACCCTAAACCTCTGAACAGGGGAGAAACACCATAGGCGTCTACACATTTTACTCATAAGGGCTAGGCAGACGTATGACTACAAGAAAACAAGCAAGTGTACCTAATGGAGTACATATACCTGCTATGCTATTCAGTCACATACAAGACCATATAGACTAAAACACTTAAACCAATGGATCACAATGCAGTGAATGCTGTAAGCATGGACTACAGATGTCTAGGAATACTCAATATTTATACCAAGTTCTTGAGGACGTTAGAGATGAGGTCAAATCAGCCTCTGTGGGAAGCTTTGAAAGCCTAGCAGGGCATCAGAACTCAGCCTACAGCAGACTTCCCTAATAGGACTGCAACACTGATCCATGTGAACATCTAGGTATAAAAAGTTAGTTTCTAAAAAAAACGTCTTCCACAGTCCCTTGCAAAATTTAGTTATGGGTGTTTGAAAAACTGGTGAAACTGCCCTAGAGGGCATAGCTGAACATTTGTCCTCTATTAAATGAGGGCAGTCAAACCTTAAACACCTTTCAATATGCCACTTGTTTGGCATTTGCTCATCATATCACAGCTGAAACATGAAATGCCTACCCATGTGCAAAGAGAATTAAGACAAAAAAAAGTTAAAATTAGGAATCCAAGAACATGACAGGAAATGAGCACCACAGGCTTATCAAGAAGAATGGGAAAGAAATATGAGGCACTCAAGATGCACAAAAGTTGATTGGCTTGGGCAACTTTGAGATGCCAGAGGAGAGCGTCTGCAGGAGAATGGGGGAGCTTCATAGGAGGAGAAGGAAGTCAGAATGATGGTGGACTGGCCAGATAGTGGGGGACAAGAAACGGCAATAAATAACCTAAGGACTGCATATTGGATTGGATGGGAAACTATGGGGAGGAAAACTGTCAACAGAAATACAGATAAGTATGGCGGCACAGAAGATGATGAATGGAGAAAACAGAACATGCAATCACAAAAGGGAGGACAACAGTACATGGGTGGAAAGACCTACTAGCCAAGCTTCAGGAAGTCGGATCGATAAGCAGCAAAAGGTAGACAGATCCAGAGATGGTTTGTGCATTCATATTCCTGATCCCCAATTTCAGCTTAATTTTTTGTTATCTCTAAACAGCAGCAAAAAAAATCTTCACTTCAACAGCACTCTTGTCATGAAATGGTGCATAGTCTGAATACCTTCATTTTAGTTAAGGATGTTACTGTGCGTTTTTCATTTGGGCAGGTGCGGAAGTCCACCTTCGGTGAGACAACTGTCTCATCTTCCTGGAATGCTTTGTTCCATTTCCTCCAGGCAATGATATGGGCAACAGTAATAAGACAATAGTCGGGAGTACAAATGTAAGCAGAAGAGTACTCCTTAGTAACCAAAGTACACCTATCCACAGTAATCCGAATTACATGACTTCCAAATGCACAGTGTCTACTTCAAACATTAAAAAAAAAAAAAGCTGTGTAGGTATTTGCAAAGCCTTTGGTATTCGTTGAAGTTTGTAAGCCATCTTACCCAAGTACACTGGTCTAATGAAAATGTAAAAAGGGTAGGAGAGAGTTTTGCAGTCAAGACAGAGGGTAAAGATTTGAGAACTGAAGACTAACGGCAATTTCAATAAAGTTTTAAATAATTCTGGCATAAACACTGATTACAATGCAAGAGTTATGCAAGAAACTACATAAATAAACCTATGAAACCATGAATATATACCATCAACTCTTAGTTCACTGAAAACAGGAAAGCACCAATGTCTTGTTTTAAAAGATACAGAGAAGTGAGTGACTCGTACTGAAGTTGGGATAAAGGGACAGGTGGTGGGTGGGTACGCGCTCCTGTGCATTAAAGAATGTCTGGAAATTCCCTCTTGAAATCCTTCAGAAAGGTGATGACTGTAGCAGAGAACTTTTTGGAGGGGACCACCTTAATCAGAACTTTTCACATTTCTCCAAAACTTACATTAGAGAGAATCCCAAGAAGACTAATCGGTGAAGACAATTTGGCCCCCTATGCCTCTGGATGCCTTTTTCTGGCGTCATTCTTAAGAAATAAGTACCTAAATGGTTCAGAAGGTGAGGTCCTACAAGAGTCTCAGGCATTTACCCCCCCCCCCCCAATTTTTTTTTTGTTAAACAGAAGCTGAAGGCACTAGTTATCCAGGCTTCTGTTTCAAGCCCTTCAACAACAACAGATACTCTAAAGATGCAAATTTTGAGAAACTGGTTGTGAAATGGGGTCTATACTGCTTTCTGCAGCCTAAACGGAAAACCTTTCCACCATTTTTTTTTTTTTTTTTTTTTTTTTTTTTTTAATGCAAGCTCTATGACATGATAGAAACTATCATACCTGAAAGTTCCAGAGAAACAGTAATTAACAAAACTAAATTATCCCAGCTGTCAGAGGGCTTCAAGGACCAGATACATTTTCTGATGCATAGGTCAGTTTCCAGTGGGGGAAATAAAATGACTCCTGTCTTGAAAATTCACCCTATCTACATAAACTTTGTTATCAGAAGAAATGGGTGAAAACAAGCTCAAGGGGCCAGGTGTTCACAAAGGCATTTTGAATCTTGACAATGGGAAGTGGAATAAAGGAAATATGATATGAAACATGTGGCCATAATTTGAGATGCAAAAAGGTCAATAAACTGCCTTCCCCCATCTCTGAAATTCTCCTGTTAGCAGAAAGTAAAGTCTAGAGCCATTTCCAGCTTTGATGGAAAATAACATCTCTGGAGATTGCAGCTAGGAACCATTCATAGAAAAGGGAAATAACCTGGTGCCCAAATGCACTGCAGCCTAAGATACAAGGTTGCTACAACATGTGCATGTTCTGATCACCATGGGGACTGAGCTTAGTCCTAAGAGAAGAGTCTGAAACTACTAAAATCTGGCCCCTAGAAAGAAGCAAAAGAATTTCCAAATCACTTTATGGATCTTTATATGTACAACTAAGATCATAAATATCTAATCATCATATCCAATTTCCCTAACGCTCCCTGGAGAGCACAACAAAAGTTAATGCAAAAAACACTAAACAATCCCTCTAGATCATTCAAACCTATAACAGACTTTTATGTCTATCTTTCGGCACCAAAAGAAGTCTGGAATAATACCAGAGTACTTGCTGGTCTATCATAGTCTCCCCAGATGGTTCTTTTTTGATGAGCTTTTTTGCACTGCATTATCTTCCTCATGAAATACTTCTGATGAGACAACTCAGAGGATAAAAATGGTGGACTAAAAGGGGGACACATTTTCAGTGTTGTCAATCACTCCCTCTTAAACCATGCTGGGACATGAAAGAACTTCCCTTTCACCACCTCAACATAAATGCAATCAAGATGCGATTCAAAACTGGTGAGGTGCACATCCTGGAGTTGGCCAGAGCTGCTTCAGAGCTTCTGAAGACCCCTCCACCTTTGGTACAAAGGCCTTAATACACAGAAACAGAGAAGATAATTGCAAACTGGACACCTCATTTTATTTTGGGCTGCAGGTTGCACTCAGACTAAGACACAGATTCTACCACTTCAAAGATGAATGGGGAGAACAGACTTTCTCCAATATCAGCAGGTATCTGTCTCTCTTTCTATAACCTTGACATGTCTGGCATGGAAGCAAATGACAGAGACTTTAAAAGGGTAATCACGTCTGCTGCTTTGATATATTTGCCCAATACTGCCAGGACCCTCACTGAACAGGGATTCCAGATCTGCTGCTCTGACAGCCCATTCCACTGTGCTGCAAGTCGCATTAAGTCAAACACCGCTGTACAGGTAAATACTTCAAGCTATGAGACAGACTCCTTTAAAAATCTCATCCACATTACATTGCATTTTGTCCATAAGACCTGTGTGGAAAACAGCAGAAGTGCTGAGCGGTTTAATACCAAGATACTGAGGATGACACAAGCAACCATCATAGCTGCCTGAACGAGGGCTCCTTGGAGGACTCAAAAATAAGCGCAAGTCAAACTGGGGAGACCTGCAGGTCAAATGGGGGGAGGGGCAAAAAAACTATTGGAGTAGAGCATCTGTTGGTTCAAAAGGGGTAAAATCAAATTCTCAAACACATCAAAGGTTCCACCAGAGAGATTACTTTCCTGGGAAACCTCAGCTGTAAAGATCTCTTAATGAATTGTCCTACTGCTAACAAGGAATAAAGGGGGGATCCCAAGGTATGCATGCCAAGACTGCAGACACACATACAGTCACTGAAGAATAAGAATCATGATTTGTATAGGCCTGACAGGTGTTAGAAGACTACAGGCACTGAAGTCATTGTAGGATCCAAGCTCTCTCATGCTTTTTCTGGCACTGAAGAAAGAATCCTCTTACAATTTTGCTATTTAGGAGTTACATGTTTCTGGTTTCCTAGTCACACCCCATTGAATCAAGAGAGTCAGGACTTCTCTGAATCAAAAAAGAGGCTTGGGGATTTCCTCCTTCCTCAGCATAGGCCTTTGGCAATACCTCCTGTATTACATTGTTGATGTGTTTTTGGAATCAAGCATGGCTCCCGATTCCATTCCTCTGGCTCCTAGTAAGCCAGACAGATATTACAGGGTTCCTGACTCCCACAAATTTCTATACAAAAGTCCTGCTGCTGATCCTGAGACCATCTCACAGGGTCCCAAAGGTGTAAAGGCCTCTACAGCCAAAAATCCTACCCCCTCTGATAGAGATTCCAGGGTGCTGGATAGATGGGGAAAGAAGGTTTATACGTCTGCAATCTTGGCAATTAGGGCCTTAAACTGCCAGTTTCCTATGCTTAAGTATCAACAGCATGTTATGGGATTACTGAAACAGAAAATGATGTTGATTTCTGATTGTGTGGAAAATAAAGAATTACAGGAATTATTGCATTCATCAGAACAGGTTGGAAAGCATACTTTGCAATGCGGTTTTGATTCCTTGGAGGCCTCTTGCAGGCCCGCAGTTACTGGATCTGTGATAAGAAGGCATGCCTGGCCCAAGGAGCAAAATCTGCCAGATCATGTTAAAGCTAAATTGTTGGATGCCCCCTTGCAGCATGATACTCTTGTTTGGTAATAAGGCAGAAGATGTTTTAAAGAAAATGGAAGACAAAGCTAAATCTATGCAAACTGTAAAAGGTTTCTTGCAAGTGCAGCCACCCAGGTTCAGTAGGCACTGGCCTACTAAAACTTGGTCCTTTCCTGTGTCCAACAGAGCCACTCAAGGCAAATTCCAGGCACTCAAAAGGCTCCAGATACCAATCACAGGGTTCTTACAGGTCAAAGCAGTGGGGTGTGCCTCCACCTCCAAATCTGGAGGAAACAAAGCACAACCCTACAGTACGCAGTCTCAGTGACTTCCCTCTACCTTCACCAAGCATTTACCTTTTGGCAGCCCCCTTGGGGGGGGGGGGGGGGACTAGCACTTCATGCTCAAAATTGGCAGTTAATTACCCAGGATAAGTGGTTATTAAACGTAGTATCCCAGGGGTACAGATTTCATTTCCATACTTTGCCAATTCCAAACGGTTGGCCAGATCTGCCACAAAATCAGTGGGCAGAGACTCAGAAGTAAGTTATGTCCCTCATGGATATGGGGGCTATTCAACCAGTACCAGAAAAGGAAAAAGGACAAGGTTTTTATTCAAGACTTTTCCTGGTACCCAGAAAAGACTATGCCTGGCGTCCAATACTGGACTTTTCGATTTGGAACATGTTCCTGGACATTCCAAATTTCAAAATGCTGACTTTACAACAGCTTCTGCCTATGCCGGGCAGGAATGCTTGGTTAGAGACACCAGACGTAAGAGGCATACCTGCACATCCCAATAAGGGAATCATGCAAGAAGATACCTCCATTTCAAGGCAGGTTTTTTGCATTACCAATTCTCTGCACTGCCCTTCAGCTTATCTACTGCGCCCAGGGTCTTTACAAAGTGCCTGGCACCAGTAATTGCATTCTGCAGACAAAGAAGCATACACATTTATCCTTATCTGGACAACTGTCTTATTCAGAGGATATGGACACTCCTCTTCAACATCTGGCATTTGTAAAAAGGCTTCTAACATGCCTAGGGTACACAGTAAACGAAAAGAAATCCCAACTGGTACCCTCTCAATTACATTCCTGGGTACAAGCTTGAATACAACTGCCAAGATGGCTTACCTTACGCCAGACAAACAAAAGCAACTGACTACATACTTCAAACAAATGGCAACAAAAGTACAGTTTTGTACCTACCATAAATGTAGATGTCCGATAGGTATGCATCTGCAGTCATCACATATGGGTTTGTCCTGCCTCAGGCAGCCCTTCGGTCGGCCGGATTCCAAAGTCTGGGTCCGGCGTCGGCTGATGTCTCCCTTTCCCCGACGTCAGAGCGCCTGGGGTATAAAAGCGTCAGCCGACGCCATCTTCCTCAGTGTTTCTTGCCCCAGGTGCCCTCAAAGGAAGGCTAATTTTGGAGAAATGCAATAAATTCCAAACATGCACAGAAATATATAAGTATATATATATATATATATATATATATATATATATATATATATATATATATATATGTATATATATATATATATATATATATATATATATATATATATATAAAACAAATACACCATAATAGATAACCCCAGCTAGCTACGAGAGGGAAAAAGTACCCAATAAATACCGAAGAGGGGAAAGAGGGAGGGTAAACCTGACTGCAGATGCATACCTATCGGACATCTACATTTATGGTAGGTACAAAACTGTACTATGTCCTTCAAGGATGCATCTGCAGTCATCACATATGGGTAGAATACCATAGCCAATCTAAGGGTGGAGGATCTATGTAAAGGATGGTGTAGCTAAAATGCCCTGCAGGACTGCCGTAGCAAAGCCTGCTCTGGATCTGGAATATAAAGGAAAATTGTAATGCTTGGAAAATGTATGCACGGAGCTCCATGTAGCAGCTTCTAAAATGTCCTTGGTAGCCACCCCTCTTAAGAAGGCTGTGGAGGTGGCTGTGGCTCTGGTGGAATGAGGTCTAATGTTAGCTGGCACAG
This sequence comes from Protopterus annectens, assembly GCF_019279795.1. NCBI lineage: Eukaryota > Metazoa > Chordata > Ceratodontiformes > Protopteridae > Protopterus > Protopterus annectens. The sequence continues at coordinate 1,247,044,859 of NC_056727.1, forward strand.
TTTTTCCATGAAAGGAATAACAAAAACGAATGCAATTCCCTATCCATTTTGAAATTGTCTGTTTGGAAATTGCTTTTCCTTGTGCACCAGCAGCATATTCTACCAAGAGCTGGTCAGTTTTTCTGTAGCTTTTAGTTCTGTCCAAGTAGTAGCGTAACTGTCTGTGTATGTCCAGGGTGAGAAGAAGTTTCTCCCCTTTGTTTTGTGGATTTGGAAAGAAGGTAGGCAGGTGAATAGCTTGGTTTAATGAGACCCTGGATACCACCTTTGGCATAAATGAAGGATTGGTTCTCAATGAGACTCTGTCCTGATGAAAAATAAGAAATGGCTGTACTGCCATGAGGGCCTGTAACTCAGATACTCTTCTTGCTGAGGTTATGGCCAGAAGGAAGGCGGTCTTCCAAGAAAGCAACTGCAGTTCTGCAGATGCTGCTGGTTCAAAGGGAGGCAGAGTTAGTTTTTCCAACACGAAGTTAAGGTCCCACGTAGGCACTGGAGGTTTCCTTGGAGGATTGATGTTTTTAATTCCTCTTAGAAACTGTCTTAGGAGAGGATGAGAAAAGACAGGTGGGTCAGTATTGTACTCTGCTGAAATTGCTGAAGCATGAATTTTAATGGAAGAGTAAGACAGGCCATTGTGAAGCATTTCTGCCAAGTATTCCAGGATATGTGCCATGTTCATCACTGTTGCATCTAGGCCCTTTGTGGTGCTTCAAGTGTGAAATCTCTTCCATTTTGCTGAATATGCCTTTCTTGTGGAAGGCCGGTGAGCTTCCATGATGATATCCTTCACTCTCTTGGATAGCTTATCCTGAGGAGGAGTCAAGGTATTTTCCAGGCTGTTAGTTGCAAAGTTTTCAGGTTGGAATGCAGAGTTTTGTAATTGTGCTGTGTCAGGAGAAGTGGCCATTGAGGAAGAGGCCATGGTTTCGTGCGTGACATGCTTTTTAACAGTGGGTACCAGTGCTGTCTTGGCCAGTCCGGAGCTATCAGAATCACTTTTGGCTGCTCTGTCCTGATCTTCAGTAAGACCTTGGTCATTAATGGAAGAGGTGGAAATGCATACACTGTTAGAGTCCTCCAGCTGAAAGATAGGGCGTCCACTTTCCATGCTTGTGGGTGGTATGTCCTTGAGCAGAATTTCTTCAGCTGATGATTGTGGGGAGGCAAAAGATCTATGTCTGGCCTTCCCCATGATTGTGTTATCTGTAGGAAGATGTCTGGGTGCAGCATCCATTCGTGTGCATCCATGATATTTCTGCTTAAGCTGTCCGCCAGTATATTGTCTTTTCCTGGCACAAACTGGGATTGCAGGTCTATATTGAGTTTCAAGGAAAGTTCCCATAGATTCATTGCCAGTCTGCAAAGAGGGTAGGAATGGGTGCCTCCTTGCTTATGTACCACATAACTGTGGTGTTGTCTGTCCTTATTAGCAGGTGGCCTTGATGCAGAAAGAGTTTGAAGGCCTCGATTGCATGCATCACTGCCAGCATTTCCTTTAGGTTTATGTGCATGCGTAGCTCCCTTTGTGAACATAGTCCTTGAATACATCTGCCCTCCATGTGTGCTCCCCAACCGAGGTCTGAAGCGTCCGTTGTAATGGTTTGGCTATTGGCTTGCTGAAGGGCAGACCCCTGTTTGACTGGCTTGCCTGAGCCCACCACAGAAATTCCTTTTGGAGGCATGGAATGAGTGGGATCAAAGTTTCTAAGCTGTGACTGTGCTGAGTCCATAAACTCCTTAGGTACCATTGTAGTTTCCTCATATGCAGCCTTGCTTGTGGAATCAGAAGAATGCAAGATGCCATGTAACCCAGGGCCTGCAGGATTTTCCTTGCGGTCAGCTGAGTTTGCCTTGTCAGATTCTTGAAGTAATCCGGTAGTTGTCTGTTTTTCTTCTGAGAGAAAAGCCATTTGGGTGGTTGTGTCTAGATCCGCACCCAGAAAAGTTATTCTTTGGGATGGAACAAGTCTTGATTTGTGAATGTTGACTATATCCCAAGGCCTGCAGTAGGTGGATGGCATAATTCAAATCCTTTACCAAAGTTTGTTGGCTGTCCGCTTGTATAAGGCAGTCATCCAGATATGGGTATATTTGAATCCCCTGAAGTCTGCAGTGTGCAATTACTGATGCCAGGCATTTCGTGAATACTCTGGGTGCAGTAGATAAGCCAAAGGGCAATGCTGAGAATTGATAATGCCCTGAACCTGCAAGAAATCTGAGGTGTCTTCTGCAAGTTTGTCTGATAGGGACATGCAGGTATGCCTCCTTGAGGTCTAAAGTCACCAGCCAAGACCCCTTGCCCAACATGGGAAGGAGTTGCTGTAGAGTCAGCATTTTGAATTTTGGCACAATGAGAGAAGTATTCAGTGCGGACAAGTCGAGAATAGGCCTCCATTGATTTTCTTTTCTTGGAACAAGGAATAGTCTGGAATAAAATCCTTGGCCTTTATCTGAAAGAGGAACCATCTCTATAGCTTTCATTTGCATTAAGTTGGAGATTTGTTTCAAAGCCTCTGCCCTTTGATTTGGTGGCAGGTCTGGCATGCCTTTTCTTTTTGGCAATGTGTGAAAATGGAACCTGTATCCTCTGTCTATTATTTGCAGTGTCCATTTGTCTCTTGTAATACTGTGCCAATTTTCTGAGAATAAAGAAAGCTTTCCGCCCAAAGGTGCTTCTAATTGAGCCCTGGTTGGCGGAGTCAAAGCAAAGTCATTGAGTCTGTCCTTGTGCAGCAGTTGTAGGTCCTGCACTACCTCTCTGGTTGGGAGGCTGCCATTGACGTCCTCTGTAGGAGCCTCTAGCTTGCCCTCTACCTCTGGCATGCCTGTTCTTGCCTCTGAAATCTTTCTGTGTCCGGAAAGGACACAATTCTTGGTAGGCCAATTTCTGCTGAATCTTGGTGGTTGGACTTGTAGAAAATCTTTGACTGTTTGCAGACATTTTGCCTTTCCTCAAATTTCTTTAAGACCTCCTGAGCAGTGGAGCCAAATAACTTTTGCTTTTCCAGTGGAGCATCCAGAAGCTTAGCTTTAATATGATCTGGCAGAGATTGTTCCTTCAGCCAAGCATGCCTACGTATGACTGCACCTGTCATAGCTGACCTACATGAAGCTTCCAATGCATCATAACCACACTGTAAGAAATGGTTGCTAACCTGCTGGGAGTTATGTACCAGATCCTGAAGTGATTTGCGATCTAGGGGTTCAGGTGAAGACAGTTTCTTATGTAATTCATCTAACAAATACACTTGGTACTGTATCATATGAAATTGACAATTTAATGCCCTCATAGAAAGAGTAGCAGAAGTATACATTTTTTTACCCCATCTCTCTAAAGCCCTGGACTCCCTTTCAGAGGGGAGTGGATTTTTAGTAGTGGCACCTGCAACCCCTTTAGGGCCCTGGGAAACAGTTTCTGGATCAGCAGAGTGGGCCTTGTAAAGAAAGTGATGCGAGTCCGGGACCCTGTAGTACCTATCGGGCTTGACAGGGGCCGGAGGAAGAGTGTCAGGGGTTATGCTAGACTCAGAGTACACATCATCAATGACATTCAAAACAGGAGGAATAGCCAAAGGTCTATGCTGAGGTAAATGCAGAAAAGTTCTTAATCTTTTCCTGGAATCAGAGAATTCCTGGCCCTGCCATTTGAAATGCTCTCTGTGTGAAGGGTCTCCCCGAAGGATAGTTCTTCAGGAGGGGAGGCCGAGGGGATTGATTCCTCTGCATCAGAATCCTTGTAGGCCGAAAAAGCCTCCTCCTGGTAGTCCGAGAGAGCAGAGCCATCAGAGGCCTCCTCTGAGGAGTGGGGATCAGAGGGCTCAACCCTGGGCCTTTTGTCTAGAGGAGGTTGAAAGCCCCTGTCCGGATGGGGTTGAGAGCCCCTAATCACGGAAATAAGGTCCTCTGCTAAGGTTAAAATCTGTGAACTTGTAGAGGGTCCCAGAGGAGTAACCCTGGGAGGCATAGCTTTTGTATGTTTAGCAGCTTTAGCCCTGGTGAATGCCTTTATGGACATGGACGCAGGAAGCCTAGCTGCACCACGTGCTGGTGTAGTTTTGTCTAGAGGAATGGTGTCGGAAGTTTCCAAGACACCAGTTTCTGAAGGAAATTCAATAACAGACTCAGCAGGGGCCTCCGGGGCCGGGGTTGTCGGTTGAGCGGTTTCGGGGGTCAGAAGTACCAAGGACTCTGTTTCAGCCGAGACAGAGACACTCATGTAGGCCTGGCGTGGTTTCAGCCAAAACCGCGCCAGCGTGTCGGTCCTTGTCCTTCCGTTTCTTTATTAAATGTGAAGTCGGAGTCTCCGATGGCATATTGTATGAAAAACTAGCCCCAAAAAATTCCTCTGCAAACTCCGCCCGACGTCTAAGAGTGCGTCGGTTGAAGGAAGCACAGGCTGAACAGGCCGAGACGTCGTGGTCTGGGCCTAGGCAGGGGAGGCAGTAAGAGTGGAAATCCTTATGAGGTATTTGTTTCCCACAAGTTAAGCAATTATTAACTTTATCTGACATCGGCTGAGGCAAGAAAGAGTCCCCAACGGGGTACTTAGCTTTTGAAGTCTTCGATAGCTGAATTACAGGAGCTGGCCGTCCGGCACTTGCGAACTGCTTCTGCTTCGGGTACCACGCGGCAAGAAAGACTGAGGAAGATGGCGTCGGCTGACGCTTTTATACCCCAGGCGCTCTGACGTCGGGGAAAGGGCGACATCAGCCGACGCCAGACCCAGACTTTGGAATCCGGCTGACCGAAGGGCTGCCTGAGGCAGGACAACCCATATGTGATGACTGCAGATGCATCCTTGAAGGACATCTATGTTAAACCTGTGAAGGGTGAGATGTACTGAGAAAGAAAAATATTAGTGTGTATTTCATTTCTAATACTATTTCATTACAAGATGGATGCTTGACTGCCTTTTAGTACCTATCTGAGGATTTATTTCTTGCCTAATATTAGTAATAGAAAACAGGGCAAAAATGTAGAAAGTTTGGTCATAGAATTTGGAACTCATGCCTAATGTGAAAGGTATAAACAAGGAATAAGGATATCTTAGCAAAATTAATGCTATAGTGCTCATTTCTAAGGGGTCAGTTGCTGTTCAAAGATTGCTACAATAATGTTTTTAATGAAAACGTATAAAATAAATGAATTTGTTTTTCAACAAGACTTAAATTTCCTAGTTTCTCACATATGGGTTTCTATTTACAATAAATGAGATCATTATTCTCTGCAGAAATGTGTCGTGTGGAAGTCATTTGGTATATTAACAGCTTGATGCAGGCGTCTACAAGGAATTGCCAATTTGTGTAGTACTGCATTAGAAATTGTCACCGGGCCCAGAAATGACAGGTTTTCTATCAGGCAAGTGGATGCATGTGTAATCACCCATTCTAATAGTACTGAGTTATTTAATTACGTGCTAGTGGGGTCTAAACAATACACAGGAGGACAGAGCATCCTCGTCATGAGTGGCAGTGGGTTCTAATCAAATATAAAGAAAAGGAACAAAGAAGATTCTTCAAGTGACCTTAATTATATTCAGGTACCTAATCCTGTAGTACGTGTGCTTTTTCTTCTTTTTTTTTTTTTTTTTTTTTTTGCAATAATGACCCCAGTATAACTGGTTTAAAAGAGCTCGAGTATGGGGCTCCAGGCAGGTAAATGTTTAATAAGTACGGAATAGACAACCGCAGTTATCTGGTAAAATGGTCTGATCTCACTGAAAACAGAAGAGATACTTTTGATGAGAAAATTTCAGAAAATCTTAAAAATAAATCGCAACAAAAGGGCAACAAGACACCAGCCTGTTGTTGGTCAGCTTTTAATGACTGGCAAGAATTTGGTGCAGGCTGGAGAAGTTGTTTGACCGCAACTGAGCTACAAAATATAAGTATCTTTTGATTATTTTAACAGATTACTGTTTTTATAATTTAATATATATAAAGCACTTTGTCTATTCAGAATCTTCAGAAATCTTTATCTGTTTAAAAACTTATCTGTAGTGCTTGTTGTCTTAGGCTATTTTGGTGGCTTTGCAGTTGCCCGCCCCTACTGTGACACACCTCCCAGTCTAGTGTCATTAGCTCATTCTTCTTAATACAGAGAACATTTGATAAGGCCTTCTGTTCCTCCTTTTTACCTTTTCAAAAAGTAAAACAAAACTTTTTTTTTTCTTTTTCGCCTGAACCTTCTTGTGTTCTGACTGTCCTTCTCAAACATATTGGAAATACACAGTATATTTCAGAGCATTTGTTATAACTGTATTTGCTATAACTGATTTAAGTATTTTTTTCTGGCTTTTTGAATATTTACTGCTTAGCGACTGCATCTTAGCCTGTTTATACAGCTCTGCATTCTATTTAAACTGTTTTTGTGTTGATTAACTGTTTTGCACTCTTAAAAGGTTATTTGTTGCTTAATTTTACCTGTAGGCTAACACACTCAAGTGTGCTAGCCACTTAAAAGCATTTATAGCATTTACTGTCTGTTTTTTTCCTTGTCTCTGTATAAAAAAAAAAAAAAAAAAAAAAAATCTCTTGTTTTCCCACCTTACTGAACTAGAGTAGTCCAGTTTCAGAGTTGCTGATCCCTGGGCTTTGTTTTTAGTTCCTGTTACTGATCCATTGCCTTATTAGGAAGGAGGGAAGTTTCTTTGCTTACCAGTGGGAGTGGGAAGCACTGAGCAGCCTTTTTGTCCGAATTGGTGAAGTTTCAGCCAGAAACTAGTAGTCTATTGGTCGTTTTGGGCCAATTCCTAGCTCCTTTCAGCCCCTGCTATAAAACACGCTAAACACGTTTTCCAGCTTGTACCAACTCTGCACAGATCCTCGTGGTGGCCTGCAGAGTGATCCAAGCAGCAGAGAGCTAAAAGAGTGACTTTCTACCAGATATAAGTATTTTTGTGGCTTTCCCACTATTATTAAGCTAGCGACTGCATTTAGCCTGTTTTACTGCTACTTTAAGTGATTTCTGCATTTTACACTGTTTATTGCACTTTAAGTTACTAATTGTTGCAAATTGTTTCTGTAGGCTACACACTAAAGTCGCTAGCCGATTTACAGCATTTATAGCATTTACTGTCTGTTTTTTCCTTATCTCTGTAATAAAACAAAAAATCTCTTGTTTTCCCACTTTACTGAACTAGAGTAGTCCAGTTTCAGAGTTGCTGATCCCTGGGCTTTGTTTTAGTTCCTGTTACTGATCCATTGCCTTATTAGGAAGGAGGAAGTTTCTTTGCTTACCAGTGGGAGTGGGAAGCACTGAGCGCCTTTTGTCCGATTTGGTGAAGTTTCAGCCAGAAACTAGTAGTCCATTGGTCGTTTTGGGCCAATTACTAGCTCCCTTCAGCCCCCTGCTATAAAACACGCTAAACTGTACTGCTGATCTAACCAGCATATCCTATAACTGAAAAGTTCATCTCTACTTGATTCCCAAGTAGACTATTCTCCATCTGTAAAGCCTAGCACTTACTCCTACAGTACTTGCACCTTGATAAAGCACTCTTATTATAGATAGTACCCCACCAGCCTAAAACCCACTTCCCCCGGAGTCCTTTGAAAGTTCTTTATCTACTACTTCTAGTATGTCGAGGGATCAGTTGCTAGTGTCCTCTCCAGCTCAACTGGTGAACCTGGGAATATTGAGGCAATGTTACAATTGCCTCGTACACAGACAATCCTCTCCTTCTCCCACAAAACACAAATACATGCGAGAGATGCAACTATACGGCCAAACTGGAGGCTGAGCTCTCTCAACATAGGACTGGCAAGACCAGACAGGAGGAGGTAACCACACACAATACATACCCAGTCACACATGGTACCATCACAACTTCAAATCATACACATACTCACACAAAGACATACTCGGAGGCTCTGATCAAAAATTTACCAAAACAGCAGAGGCCACCAAAGCAGACACCCAAACAACTACCACCTCACGACCCAACACATGCAACACACAGACCACACAGTCAGAGTGTCAAACAGTCACAGCCCTTAAGGCCAAACAAAATGCCAGACACACTTGTCATTGGTGATTCCATAGTCAGACACACTGACATCCCGCTCACCAGACTGAGTAAGGAGAAGGTCACAGTAAGCTGCCTGTCGGGCGCTAGAATCCGCCACATAATGCAAGCACTCAGGTCTCTCAACAGCAGGTACAAGTACGACTCAGTCATTGTCCACGCTGGTGTCAACGACCTGAGACGTACCTCCTTGGACTACATGAAAAGGGATGTCGAGGAGCTCTCTGATTATGTAGCCCAGGCAGGTATGACCCTGACCTTGAGCAGTATCCTACCTTCACCTAGAATGATGCCACAATACAGTGATAAGATGATCAGCTTTAATAATTGGCTTAAATTCTGGTGTCATTCAAAGGGATCCAATGTCTGTCTGCCTGGGATGACATGCTGGACAAGCCACGCTGCTTCAAGGGACGGCTTGCACCTGTCACCCTGGGCTTCCGGATATTGGCAAAGGCTCTTGCCACCCCATAGTGCCTTTTTAGGCAAGGCTCAAATTCTAAACCTACCACCCTAGAACACCAAAAGGAAAAAACTAAGGGTAATGCTGCTCAATGCCAGAAGTCTCAATCTCAAGATGCACGCACTCGAGGCCCTTCTCAATATGGAGAACATCGATGTCTGTGCTGTGACAGAAACCTGGTTCAAGGCTCCTGAGAGCACCCCAGCACTAACAGGTTTCACCTCATATCATGCGTTCCGGCCCCAAAATCCGGACAACACCAAGAAAGGAGGGTGTGTCCATATTCATAAAGGACACCCACACCTCAAGGTTGGTGGCAACGCACGATGCATCGGAGACCATCCAGGTGCAATTAACCATAGGCAAGACTGCTCTGCAATTTGTAGCATGTTACAGGCCACCCTCTCAAACTCAGGAACCTCACATGGCCTTCCTGAAAACATTGGAGGGATAAATGTATCTCCAAACACCATCATACTAGGTGACTTCAACTACCCTAATATAGACTGGGAACACTACTCAAGCCCGAACACTCTAACCCAAAGATTCCTGGAGTTCATAAACTCAAATGCCATGGAACAACTAGTCACCATCCCACAAGAGGTGAAAACATACTTGATCTCATCATCACGAACATCGGATCAAAATGTTCAACACCGAAGTATACCCCTCACTGGTGAGATCAGATCATAAACTAATCTCGCTGGAGGTCCTCATCCCGCCCCACCTGAAACAAAAAGACCACAGTGAAAAACTTCTCAAAAGCCGATTTCACACTTCTAAAAACTAGTGTGGTCTCCTTTAAGGCCCCTGAGCCAGTGGTAAACATTACTCAAACCGCTGAATCACTTACAAATGCCTTCTACCAGCACCTACAGGACTGCATGGATCAGGCAATCCCAAACAAAACTAAGACTCTCTGTACCAAAGGCAAGCGTCCAGTCTGGTGGACCCCAGCCAAAACAAGCTCTACAACAAAAGGAGGAAGCTACTACAAGATAGAGCAAAATCCTTGAAAGGTAAGACACCTTTGATCATTATAAGTAAAAACTAAGAGCTCTCATAAAATCATCCAAGGCAAATTTTGAGAGAAAAATCGCCAAGGACTCTAAAGACAATCATAAGGCCTTCTTTAGCTATGTTAGAAACCTAGGAGGAAACTCCCAGATATGCTCAGAATTAGTTCAAAATGATGTGAAAATTAATGAACCTACACACATTGCTAACATACTGGCTGACAGGTTCAGTGCAAACTTCTCCCTCCCCAAAGGAGAGATATCTATTCCAGAGGATTGTAGCCCCCAAACATCTCCAACGCCCAGGTGAGAACTGCCCTCACTAAGGCAAAAACACAGCATCCATGGGACGGATGGTGTCCCCGGCTGTGTGCTTCATGAACTCAACGAGGAATTAAACCCACAGTTAGGACAGCTGTTTAATCTTAGCCTCACCTCAGGATACGTACCCAAGGAGTGGCGAACGGCGACTGTGGTCCCACTTCATAAGGGCGGTGCCTCCACAGACCCTGGAAATTACCACCCATTAGCTTGACAAGCCTTATCTGCAAAGCCATGGAGAGGATCATAATGGAACTCATAAATAAAGACATAGGGAACTTGCAGACTTTGGATCCAACCCAGTTTGGCTTTGTCAAAGGCAGATCCTGCCTCTTAAACTTGGTTGACTTTTTCGAGACAGTCACCAAGGCCATTGATGAGGAAAGGCAGTCCATACAGCCTACCTCAACCTGGCAAAGGCCTTGACACAATACCCCACTCAGGTATCATCGAAAAACTCATCAGCTTGAATGTAAACCCATACATCACAAGATGGGTTGCAAACTGGCTAAGCGACAGAACCCACAGGGTCAGAGTTGCTGGAGCCATGTCAGACTCAAAGCCTGTCACAAGTGGTGTCCCACAGGGCTCAGTCCTGGGTCCACTCTTGTTCGGCATCTACTTTTCTGAAGTACAAGCAAACACAGGAGGGTTATGGCTGACAAAGTTTGCAGATGACTGCAAACTGGGCCATAGTCGAAAACACATCTGACACAGATATCCTCCAGAAGGGCCTCACAGAAACGGATAACTGGTGCCAGAGCCATGGCCTGAAGTTAAACGCCAAAAATGCATAGTCATACCCTTCGGGAAAAACAAGGTTACCCCTAGCTACCATATAGGTGACAATCCACTGAGCACAGAAAAGTCATCAGGGATCTGGGGACCCAAGTTGACAGTAGTCTTCGTTTGACACTCATGTTGCTAAAGTAGTTAGGAAAACCTTCTATATCGCCCACCTGATCATGAAGGGATTCACATCTAGATCAAGGGAGGTCATCGTCCCCTGTACTCATCACTCATTAGACCTATGATTGAGTACAATGCCCCGTTCGGAATGTATCTGACCAGACACCTGATGCAGCTTGAAAGGCCCCAAAAGTTCCTCACCAAAAGGATAAAGGGTCTCAAAAATATGTCTTATGCTGCCTGACTGAAAGAACTCCAGCTTTATTCAGTCTCATACCGCTTGCTCAGAGGTGACCTGTGCCTGACATATAAGGCATGTCAAACCCAGATTTGATGAATATGCTTCACCTCAAAAAATCTAGATCCCTCAGAACCACAAGGGCGGGAGACTTGAACCTTGACACGGTTATAAATAGAACGTGCTGGAGGGACAGATTCATCACCCAGAGACTCCCTATGCGGTGGAACAAAATCCCGGTACATGTGAGGCAGAGCACCTCGCTGGCCTTGTTCAAGAGGAATCTTGACCAATGGATGGGAGATCGCAGATATACCCCAGGGATTACTTCAGTGTCACTGCTTGACAGAGGCACAGAAAAATGATAGGCATAGTTTTTATTCAAACTAAAGGGGTGGCGAAAGCCACATAACTATGGGCTAGGCTTATAAATGCCCTTGGGCAGATAGCCTAGTATGAACCTATGAACCTAAAAATAAGGAAAAGGAACTTGTAGTTAGTAGCTTAAAATATAAAGCTCAGCTAGATTAAAGTCACAGCTGCATACTATTAATAGAACAGTAAATGTGTTGCAAAAATGCACAGATGAAAAACCCCACTCTTGGGGTAGGTATCCATTAAGACAATTAGAAAAGTAATCTGTCACACAGCCAGACAGACTGGTCTCCATTACCTTCTGCACTCCCTCAACCTTATGACCCAGCCATGCCTGAGGAAGCTGACAGTCCTCCCTCCCCAAGAGGGGAGGTGGAGGACAATATTACAGAAAAAGCTACTCCTTCCCTAGAAAAAGCCCAAGTTGCTTCCAGTGCTTCCAACCATCCCTTTGGATTGGCTTGTAACACCATGTCCTGTCAGCTATGACATTCAGTACCCAGTGTAACACCATCAGATCAAATGTTATGTGTATAGCTAATAAAGGGAAACAGTTGTATCACAGACAAACAGAACTAATGCTAAATATTGGGGAAAGCTGAAAAGATTTCCCAAGTAGTTTTTGATAGCAAACTTTTAACACTGAGCAAAATCAAGCATAATATCACCTAGTTTTCGATTGTTATACATGGTGAAGAATATCTGTAAACATCCAAAACTAAGCAAAATGCCAGAGAGACAGACTCTGACATCTACTGATTTTGATACACCTCCAACACAAACCTAACCTTTATATGATGTATCAAATCCAGCAGCAGCTAGAGATAGTGAGGCTGAACCTACTATGAGTGTAGTACGACCATGGACTGCAGTTAATTACTCTCCCTCCCAGGCCAACCTGGACTTCCAAGTACTCATGCTGACACAAACTCTCTCATAATACAGCAAGAAAAAGGTAGATGACTGCCCCTCTTATAGCACAGACATGCTGCCATCCAGGTGGGATAGCACCTGCCCCATCAGAAGGGTGAAGGGTGAAATATGCTGGAAGTTGGACACAGAGAGCCTAACCTGAAGTTCTAGGTGTCATCACTTCTGCAACAGTGAACAATATGACAATCAGTAGCTGTTTCACAGACTATTATAGTTTTTCCCTTCAATTTCTTGAGCAGGGAGTGGATCCAAAAAGCAAGTCCTTATTCAATGAGGTAACAAGTTGTGCCTTGATAACCTCCACGGCATTATGCACATTTCATTGCACATAAGCCCACCTGCAGGGTTGTCTGCACAAGTGTGTTCAATTATGTACGGAGGTCCAACTGGATAATTTTCCCTAACGTAACAGGCCACCTACTGGGAACTCCTCATTTGTATGCAATGATATGCATCGGACAGCTCTGAACCACGGGTAACCGGCATACAAACTTTCTCAAAGCATTCTTGGGCTCTGTTCCCCAAATCATTGGTGAGGGTATTCTGTACACTTGGGTACCGTAACACAATGTTCTAATAGATCACTGCTGCAGCAGCTTTAACTATACGAGTCCAACCCACAATACCACCAGCCAGCTTTTCAAATCTGCAGAACACCCTCAACAAGTGCTGTCAGGAGATCAAGGGTAGCCCTATATAAAGGACAGCTAGGAGCATGAAAAGAGAAAAAGCTTAATTCTTTCTTTTCCCCAAAATACAAGTGAGGCAATAGCCCTGTAAAGAAAAATGTTAGGAAACTAACCAAAAGATACATACTCACACGGCAGCAAACAGGAAAAACAAGAATGGAGGAAAGTACAGCTATTGCAACAGTGATATACTGAAACATCTAATGCTATGGTAAGTTTACATACACAACTTTACGTTTAACATTAAATCACTATTGCAGTAGCTTAAGCTGTATGGGGTAGATGACCACAGCTAAGCAAGGAAAAAGGGAGGAGGAACCAAGAATCCAAAACTGGAGAATAGTCCAAGCAAAGATGGTTCTGGATCTAGAAAAGGAGTTTATAGTGCATTTTAAAGGCATACTTCGAGGCTACCCCATTTCCAGAAAGCCACCAAAGAAGACCAAGTCCTAGTGGACTGGACTAACATTGCCTGGAAGTGGTCTGCTATGGTGAGAACAAAATTAGCATGAAGACCATCTAGAAATAGTCCACTTTGATGATGGTGGTCATTTCCTCATTTAGCTAATCAGCTTTCTTAAAAACTTGAGTTGCGTGTAGGCAGTATCGCAGCTGCCTGTAGACATCCAGAGTATGAAGAATTTTCTCTTATTTTGAGGATCAAGGAAGATTAACAGACTAGCTTAAAGTAAATTCTGAGACCACTTTAGGAATGAAAGAATTAGTTCTGAAAGAAACCCTGTCTTTGCAGAAAACGAGGTTAGGTCGACTCATTTAGAGCTTGTAATTCTGAAACACTCCTAATGAAGTCAGAGCAACTAGCAAAATAGTCCTCCAGGTTAGGAACCTCAGCTCAGCCTATTAAGCTTTTTCAAATGGAAAGCTTTTCAAGCACAATGTTAAGATTCCCAAGGGAAGTCAACAGATATGCAAAACCCACTTCAGAAACTGCTTGACTTGTAGATGATTAGGAAGGGGAATTCAAATGCAGACAAACAGGCATGGCTAGCAAATTAACTTCGACAAAGAAAGGCAGGCCAGAGGACAGTAACCCTCACAAATAATTGAGAGCCAGAGAGTCCCTAGAAAAACCTTCCCACTTACACATTCTCTGGTAGCAATTTTTTTTTTTGTTTTAAGTTTCCATTACCAGCTGCATGTCCTCAGAAAAAAAAATCCTAAGAGGTATCAAAATTCTAGCATTTAGGTAGGCAACTGAAAAGTTTTCAGTTTGGGTGTACCAAGCAAACCCTGTGTTTGAGTAAGTCCAGTCAGTGAGGAAATCAACTGTTATTGCACAACCAGTTTCAGAAGTAGAACTGACAGAATCAAATGGGGGTCACTACAAAACATTTGGGAGTCCTTCTGGATCTTTAGAGCCCTGGATGTCAATGGAAAAACCCAGAGGAACAATCCTGTTCCTGGGAATGAGAATGAGAATTTGTCTTCCTGGCCTATGTGCAAGGATTCCTGCAGTACAATTTAACACTCTTCTCTGACGGGAGGCAAACATATGTACTTGGTGTTCCCCACAGTCTGACAAACTCTTGGAAGACCTCAGGGTGAAGTTACCCTTTGTGAATGTCTTGCTTAGCTTGTCTGCTACAGTATTCCACTCTGATGGAACCTATGTAACTTGAAGAGTCAAAAAGAACCAAGATGCTACCTCTCAGGCCATCAATGCAAATCTGCAAAGGGAAAGTTCTGGTCCCCCAACACCCATTTATGTACCATATTGCTGTGGTGTTGTGTGTGAAAATTTGCAAAGGCCCTGGAGACCACGGATGATTCATGGGTTTCAAAGCGTTTAATATAGCAAACATCTCTGACATTTATGTTTGTTAGCCTTGTTCGTTACACATACCTTACACTTTCCCTCCATTTAAAACAGCTCCCCAATCCAAATCTGAAGCTTCTATTGTAACAGAATGAAGACGAGGCAAGGGAGAATGAATCAAAACAACTTGTCTACAGACCACAACACCCCCCTTTTAAAATCCCAAAGTAATATGAAAAAATAAAGGTGCAAAGTCCAAAATGACCTACAATACCATTGAACTTTTCTCATGTAAAGCCTGGCTAGAGGAACCATAAGAGTCACAAAAGCAATTTACCCCTAGAATCCTGTGAACCCCCCTAGAAGATGCTTGATTTTAAGTAGAAAACTAAGAACTTTCAGAGTGTTTTTACTTTGTCTGGAGGAAGAAAAGCTAGGCCCACCTAAGAATCACACATTTCAGGAAAGCGATTCTTCAAAATGTGATGAGAGACTTCTGTTGCGCACCTGAATTCCCAGACAGAGAAGATATTGAACACTTTCCTAAGGACTCTTGGCAATAGTCCAGATAAAGAAACACGTGAATACCCTGGAGTATGCAATAAGCAATTGGAGCCAGACACTTTGTAAATACCACTGGAGACAGTCAAAAGGCAATGCAGAGAACCGATACTTTGAACCAGATACAGGATTGGGGTATTTCAAGCTTTGAACCTTCACTAAGGCTTCCAAGTCTCTTCCCTCTTTGGCACCAGAAACATACTTGAATAAAAAACCTTTGCCCCTTTGATCTGCAGAAACTGGTTCTAAGACTCCCTATGGTAACATTTGATGTTAAGTTGTCCCATCTCGCCTTCGCTCTTGCTGTTTGGGTTCGGAGCCGATCCTCTGCTCCGACGCGATCTACTTCTATAGCTCGAGAGCTATTTACTGGCTCGAGGCTAACCCTTACACCCCAGAATGCGAAGTGTCAGCTATCCAGATCTAGTTTGCCACTTCGGCTGCAAGGTTGCTTCTTTACTGGCTCAGGCTTAGTACAGTTTTTTTCGATTACAATTCTTGTTTATTCTTCAAAATTTAAAAGTTTTTTGACTAGCTATATTACTTTATCCCTTATCGCCTTTGTGTGTTGTAGCTTTGTTGGCCGTCGCTCCATACTCGCAGGCCTTTCAGTTCCCCTGAACTTGTTTAAATTAAAGAGTCCCCCCCCCCTTAGGACAGCTGTTTAAATTACAGGCTCTCCTTTCTTTTCCTTAGCTGTATAAAAAAAAAAAGTTTGTTTCTTACTTTAGTAGTGTAAGATGTTTAAAGAGACCAAAGTTTCTGGCTTCAAGAAGTGTGACTCATGCTGTCAGAAAATGTCTCTGACAGACGGGCAACCTAGCTGTTTGTTTAGAGGGTGTGCACCTGCAGGACTCCTGCTCTGTCATGCATTTGGTCCAAGGGTCCTGCAGGAGCGCAACAAATTAATCCTTAGAGGACTACTGAACCCACAAGATTCCCCGGCTAAAGGATCTCGGCCAGTGAAATCCTCTAAGTCTGTCAAGCCGTCAGCTCCATCCTTGGAACAGACTTCTGGGCTTGAACAACCAAGTTTGTCGGTGCAAACTAGCATCGACAAGTCAACTCCTCCCTCAGCTCCAACTGCTACCTTGGAGCAGTCTCGGAGCCACAAGCGAGCAAGGTCTCCTTCATTGGAGCCGATCCGCTCGGTGCCACAGTCACCTTTATTAGAAAGTGAACGCAGTCATCGCTCTTCATCAGACTCCTCTCGGTTATCGGATCAGGATGTGAAGAGAGTAGTCAGCAGGTTGCTTAAATCACAGGCCCTTGCGAAATTACTTTCCAGCCCACTTCAGCAGGTTGCGACTCCATCCGCCTCCATCTCCATTCCTCCTCCAACACTTTGGAGCCGGAGACCATGGACGCGCTGATAGTAGAACT
The DNA here is from genome assembly GCF_019279795.1 of Protopterus annectens. Classification (NCBI taxonomy): domain Eukaryota; kingdom Metazoa; phylum Chordata; order Ceratodontiformes; family Protopteridae; genus Protopterus; species Protopterus annectens. The sequence continues at coordinate 1,247,061,553 of NC_056727.1, forward strand.
GACAGTGCCGATCACCTCCTCTTCGGTTCCGACATCGGTTCTGATCACAGATTATTCCGCCCACTGAGGGATCTGGGCAAAGCTCTCTCATTGGCTCCAAGGGGAGAAGTGCCATCGGACCCTTGTCCGACCCCGCTCTCCCTCTCGGAGCTTCGGCGCAGGTGAGCTCGGCTCCCACATTGGCCTCGGAGCAGTCGTCCTCGACGTGGAGAAATACTCCCGCCTCTTTGGATCCGAAGCTTTCTTTGCCTCGGGGTCGGGACGCCTTTGAGGTCATGCGGAGTGTGCTGTCCCCTGAAACAGCCTTATCATCAGCCCCATCAGCTCCTTCTCTTGTGGTGCCTGCGCCAACCTCTGCTCCTCCTCCAGCCTAGAAGCGTAGGGAACCTACGACCCAGGACACCCCAATTAGGTGACCCCTCTTCCTCCGAGGCCTCCCCTGATCACTCAGAGGAGCTTCCCCGGAAGAAGTACAAGAGGAAGCACCTAGACTCCCCTGAGCCGGTCACCTCAGATACAGACCTGGATGAATCGGAAGGGTCCCCCACGTCCCCCTCAGAAGAGGTTTCCTTTTTGGACATCCTTTAAATGCTTAGGCAGAGGGGTGGCTGGTCTTCCCTAGCCCCTACCAAGGAAGAGTCTATACCTGGAAGCATTCAGTTCCTGATCCTTCACCTCCTGGGTGTCGCCACCTTTCGATCCACTCATGTCTGTTGTGGCTCGAAAGGCTTGGTCAGCTCCAGATTCTGTAGAACCTACTCCAAGGAGACTAAATAAATTACTAACAGCCCCTCAGGACAAACGATTTCTCACTAAAGGTGTGCCAGTTGATGCCATGGTGGTAGCAGCAGCCACCAAGAAAGAGTTAGCAGAAACTACTTTGTCTGTCCATCCACCAGAGTCTAGGACGATGGACAGATATGGGAAGCAAATGTTTTCCTCAGCGACCTTCGCCATGAGGTCCCTGAATTATCTCTCTCATTTTACACATCAAAGGGATCTCCTAAAAGAGCTTGGAGATACCCCACAAGATCCTACAGCTGAGGGAGCCATCAGACAAAATAGCTTCCCAGCTTCTAACTCTTAATTCATTAGTCAACTCCTCCATGAGGCTGATATTCTATGCAGCCGATGGAGCGAGCAGAGACACAGGTACAAGAGTGGCTCTCAGGAGACATGCTTGGCTGGGTCAATTTGCAGAACCCTTTAGAGCGTCCGTCACAAATACTCCCTTTGATGGCTCCTCACTTTTTGGGCCTCAGTAGTTGTCCTGGATGCAGAAGGTCCTTGAAAGCTATAAGGGCATTTTGTACAGCTAGCATCTCTTTTTGATTGATGTGAAGATGCCTTTGTTCTGCGGGCACTTGCCCTGAATACATTTTCCTGCCATGTGTGTTCCCCAGGCGTAATCCGAAGAATCTGTTGTCAGTGTTTGCCTGGCTGTGGGTTGAGTGAAAGGCTGTCCCTTGTTGAGGTGACAGGCTTGAGCCCACCATCGAAACTCCTGCTGAAGGCAAGGAATAAGTGGTATTAACGGTTTCCAAACTGTGACGGTGTTGAGACCAGACACTCTTTAGGTACCATTGTAATTTCCTCATATGCATCTGGCATATGGAATTACTAGTATACAAGATGCCATGTAACCCAAGGCCTGCAGAATTTTTCTTGCAGGGAGCTGGGTCTTTGTTGCCATCAACTGGAAATATTGAGTCAGTTGTCCTTCCTTGTCTGGCGTGAGATAAGCCATCTGGGCCATTGTATTTAAGCTGGCACCCAGGAATATTATCTCTTGTGAGGGCACTAGTTTTGACTTCTTTTCGTTTACTGTGCACCCTAGGCAAATTGGCAATCTTTTTACAAACGCCAGATGCTTTAGAAAAATGCCTTTGCTCTCTGCTTGAATAAGGCAATCATCCAAGTATGGGTAAATTTGAATTCCTTTTTGTCTGCAAAATGCAATTACTGGTGCCAGGCATTTTGTAAAGACCCTGGGCGCAGTAGATAAGCCAAAGGGCAGTGCAGAGAATTGGTAATGCATTGAACCTGCTAAGAATCTGAGGCATCTTCTGCAATTTTGTCTGATAGGGACATGCAGGTATGCCTTCTTGAGGTCCAAAGTTACGAGCCAAGCTTTCTTGCCCAGCATGGGAAGAAGCTACTGTAGTGTCAACATTTTGAATTTTAGAACATCCAGGTAAGTATTTAGAGAAGAAAGATCCAGAATGGGCCTCCAGGCTTTGTCCTTTCTGGGAACCAGAAAGAGTCTTGAGTAAAATCCTTGTTCTTGCTCCTGTGTTGGTACTTTTTGAATAGCTCTCATGTCCATGAGTGCTCTAATTTGTCTTTGAGCCTCTGCTCATTGATTTGGTGGCAGAATTGACATTCCTTTTAACCTTGGCAGAGTGTGAAAGTGGAACCTGTAACCTTGACATACAATGTTGAGAACCCATTTGTCTTTGGTGATCATATGCCAATTATGACAGAAAAGTGCCAGTTTTTCTCCCAAGGGGGCTGCCAAGAGAGAAGTGTTTGGCAGCTGTAGTGGGAAGTCATTGGGGCTGTTTTTTATAAGGTTAAGGCCCGACTTCCCCTTCTTTCTGGGTTGAAGCACCCCATTGTCGAGGCCTGTAAGGACCTTGTAGTTGACCTCTGCCTCTTGGACGTCTGTATCTACCCCTCTGAGGTCTAACTGAAAGGACCAATTCTTTGTTGGCCAATTTCTGCTAAATCTAGGAGGCTGAACCTGTAAGAAATCCTTCACCGTTTGAATAGATTTTGCCTTATCCTCCATTTTCTTTAATACCTCTTCTGCCTTTACTCCAAATAAAACATCCTGCTGCAAAGGTGCATCCAATAATTTTGCTTTAACATGATCTGGTAAAGTCTGCTCTTTTAACCAAGCATGTCTTCTAATGACAGACCCTGTAACTGCTGCTCTACAGGAGGCCTCTAATGAATCAAAACCACATTGCAAAGTATGCTTTCCCACTTGTTCAGCTGCACGCAATAAATCCTGCATTTCCTTATAGTTAGGAGGATCTGAATTTGGAAGAATTTTTTTGTTTCAACTGAGACATCAAATATTGCGGATATTTCAGCATGTGAAACTGGCAATTTAATGCCCTCATTGCTAAAGTTGCAGATGTATATACTTTCTTCCCCCATCTGTCTAATGCTCTGGAATCTCTGTCAGAGGGGACTGAGTTTTTGCTGTAGAGGCCTTTACCCCTTTGGAACCCTGGGAAATAGTTTCAGGGTCGGCAACAGGGCTTTTATAAAGAAATTTGTGAAAGTCAGGGACTCTGTAGTATCTGTCTGGCTTAACTGGTGCAGGAGGTAAGGAGTCAGGATTTAAACTGGATTCAGAATACACATCATCCACAATATCTAACACTGGCGGAATTGCAAGGGGTCTGGTGTTGAGGTAAGAAAAGAAATTCTCTGAGCTTTTTCTTGGATTCTGAATAATCCTGGCTCTCCCAATGGAAATGCTCCCTCATGGTATGTAACGTTTCGCCAAAGGAGTAGTCCTCTGGTGGAGAGGCTGATGGAATTGATTCCACAGCATCAGAATCTTCTTAAGGGGGTAAAGAGTATCCTTGGTCTGAGGATGAATCTGAAGAGATGGACACCTGGTGGGATGAGTCAGTCTGCATCCTGTCTAGGCCTTTTATCAGGAGGAGGGTGGGACCCCCTGATCAGAGTAATTAAGTCTTCGGCCATTTTGAGCATTTGTTTCTTAGGCATGGAGGATGTCCTGGTGAATGTTGAAGTTGTTTCTTTGTTTTTAAAGGGGTTTTAGACTTAGCAGAAGATTTAATGGTTAACGGAGTAGGTCTGAAAACACCCTCTGAAGCTGCGGGCTGTTCAGCTACTCCGGATCCCTCTGAAGGGTTATTCTCGGTAGGCTGTAAATCTGGTGTGCCCGAAGGCCCAGCCATCTCCACATGGGAGTCAGAGGCAGCCTGTGGTTCCAAAGAAGCGGTAGTCAGGGGCTGCGAAGGCGCCTCGCTGAAAACCAGAGAACTGGCGACTCACCTAGAAGAGGCTTCCTCAGTTATAGGCTTCGGATGCCTGTCCTTGTCTTTGCGCTTTTTGTGTATTCCGGTTGGTTGTTTCGACGGCACAGTGTAATAAAATTTTCTGCCAAAATAATGGCGGGCAAAATCAAACCGACGTTTAATAGTGCGCTTGTTAAACCCATCACAAAACCAACAACCTGTGACATCGTGGTCTGGGCCTAGGCATGGGATACAATAAGAATGGAAATCCTTATGAGGTATTTGCTTCCCAGAAGAAATACAATTAACTTTTACTGACATCGGTCTGAGGCAAGAAAAAGCTTCCCCAACACGGTACTTATCTTTGTAGAAGACTGCGGTTCTGGATTCAGAATGAAAATAGAGTCAGCCGACTGGCACTTCCGAACTGCTTTTGCTTCGGGCACCGCGCAAGAAAAACTGAAGAAAATGGCGTTGGCTGCATCTTATATACCCCTGGCGCACTGATGTCAGGGAAGAAGCGACAGCAACTGACGCCGGACCAACACTTTGGAACTCTGGCCGACTGAGGGACCGCCTGACGGCAGGATAACCCAAGTGTAATGACTGCAGCAGTGTAACACGAACATCTTTCTCTTCAAAACCCTTCCAGCATCCATGACGTGTTGCCAGTCTGCTCACCTCTGGAGGCAGCTGGGGGAAGACTTTCCCTGTACAAAAAGCCTGGCAAAATATAACAAGAGACAAATGGGTACTATCTATCATATCCGGAGGTTACAAAATCCCCTTCCATCAACCCCTTCTAAAGTCAAAAAAGTCCATCCCAGATGTCCCACCCAATTTAAGGGATCAAGCAGTTATTCAGGTTTCAAAACTGTTAGAAAAAAGAACCATTCAGGAAGTCTCCGCACACCAACTAGGATCCAGAACTTATTCAAGATTCTTTTTAGTACCAACAAAGACAGGGGACTGGAGACCAATACTGGATCTCAGCAGATTGAGCAAATCTGTACAAAGAAAAGTTCCGGATGGTAACACTGCAGTCCATTATCCCCTTTCTGGGTCAGGACAACTGGATGTACTCCACAGATCTTCAGGATGCGTACTACCATATCAAAATGGACAGACACTCCAGGAGATTTCTTCGCTTCCGGGTAGGGGCCAATCATTACCAGTTCAGAGCTCTGCCCTTTGGTCTCACCACAGCCCCCAGGGTGATCACCAAATGTATGGCAGTAGTCACGGGTCACTTGAGACGTCAAGGATTCCAGGTGATTCCCTACCTAGACGACTGGTTCCCAACTGCTACCACCATGCATCAACTCTTAGAGGTACAGGATTATACAATATCAACCTGCACCCAACTAGGCATTACAGTAAATTTAGAAAAATCTGCCTTGTTGCCCTGTCAATCTGTTTTTTATATATATATATATATATATATATATATATATATATATATATATATATATATATATACATACACACATACACACATATATACATATATATATATATATATATATATATATATATATATATATATATATATATATATATATATATATATAGAGAGAGAGAGAGAGGATCAGAATTAAATACAAAACAGATGTTTGCAAGGTTACCTCAGGAAAGAGTTTTCTCTATTCGCCAACAAGTGTCACTTCTAATGCAGAGCAGAAAGATCCAAGTCAGACATGTCCTACAAGTTCTAGGCTCTATGGCAGCTACCACTCTTCTTGTACCATTAGCGCGTTACCACATGAGAGTCCTTCAGTGGCTTCTCTTCACACAGTGGTCCTTCCAGGAAAGTACAGTTGTGTACACTTACCATAAATGTTGATGTTAGAATGTATTCACTGTTGCAGTCATTACATTCATAAATGTTGATGTTAGAATGTATTCACTGTTGCAGTCATTACATTTGGGTAATCTGCTGGCAGGTTGCCCTCAGTCAGCCTGATTAACAAGGTCTTGGGTCCTGCGGTTGCTGTCCCTTCTTCCATGTCAGGTCGTGAGGGGTATAAAACATTCAGCCGACGCCATTACATCAGTTTTTCTTGCCCCAGATGTCAGGTGCCCCCCAAATGGGGAGCAACATAAATATGTATGTGTATGTATATAATTTAAAACACAAAAATTATACCTCCAAACAAAAGCAAATACACCAAAAAGGCTTTTAAGCATAGTAAAAGAAAGGACAGGTATAGTAAGAGAAAAACAGGGGGCTGGAGGGTGAGTAACCAGGACTGCAACAGTGAATACACTCAAACATCTATTATTTATGGTAAGTGTACACAACTGTACTATGTTCTTCGTGTTTCACTGTTGCAGTCATTACATTTGGGTAGAATCCCAAAGCTATGGTTGGGAGGATGGATTTATACAGCATTAGGAGCAGCTATAAGGCCCTGCAGGACAGCAGTGGCAAAGCCAGCTCTGGATTTAGAGAAGAGAGCTAAATGGTAATGTTTGGTGAACGTATGAACAGAGCTCCAGGTAGCAGCTTCTAGAATGTCTCTGGTAGGAACCCCTCTGAGAAAGGCTGCAGAAGTAGATGCAACTCTGGTGGAATGAGATCTGATCCCCTTGGGGATAGGTTTACCATGGTGTACATAGCAGAAATGAATACAATGGCTTATCCATTTGGAAATAGTCTGCTTTGAAATAGCCTTTCCCTCTGCCCCTGCAGCAAATGCCACCAATAGTTGTTCAGATTTCAAGAGATTTTGTCCAGTTTAAGTAGAATCTAAGTTGTCTGTGTACATCCAATGAATGCAGAATCTGCTCACCCTTGTTCTGTGGTTTCGGAAAGAAAGTTGGCAGATCAATGGTCTGATTAAGAGCCACACTGGATACCACCTTAGGCATGAAAGATGGATTGGTCCTGAGAGCCACCCTATCCGAATGAAAAATAATGAAAGGCTCCACCTGCCTTAACAGCCTGTAATTCTGAAATCTTTTTAGCTGAAGTGACTGCTAAAAGGAAAGCTGTTTTCCAGGAGAGAAATTTTAGGTCTGCAATAGCAGCTGACTCAAAAGGAGGGAGAGTGAGTATTTCCAAAACAAAATTGAGGTCACATGCAGGAGTTGGTGCTCTACTGGGAGGTCTTAAATTTTTGGCCCCTCTGAGATGCTGCTTTAGCAGAGGATGAGAGAAGAGGGGAGGTTCTGTGTTGTAATGAGCTGAAATGGCAGAGGCATGGATTTTTATGGAAGAAAAAGATAGGCCCTTGTGAAGCATCTCAGTTAAGTATTGCAGAACCTGAGGAATATTGGGCATTGCTGTGCTTATTCCTTGTGATTGGTTCCAGGCACAGAAACTTTTCCATTTGTCAGCATAAGATTTCCTAGTACTAGGCTTTCTAGCTTCCATAATGACATCCATCACAGGTTTGCTGAGGGATGCCAAGGGTGAAATTAGTTGATTAGCCATGCTGCAAGATTCAAAGTTTGGAGCAGAGTGTGCAGAATTTGGGAGTTCTGCTGGGACAATAGGTAAGGTGTCTGAGGCAGGTGCCACGGTGGAAGGTGTGACACATTGCGCAGGAGTGGGTACCAGTGTTGGCGAGGCCAGTCTGGAGCAATCAGAATCATTTTTGGTTTGTCCTGTCTGACTTTCAGTAGAACTTTGGAGAGCAGAGACAGAGGGGGAAAAGCATAGACTGACGTTTTTTTTTTCAGCTGAATGACGGAGCATCTACTTTGCAATATTTTTTGTGATGAATTCTTGTGCAGAATTTGTTCAACTGATAGTTCTGAGGTGAGGCAAAAAGATGTCTGGGTTCCCTCATTTGCTTGTCAACATGTTGAAAACCTGTGGTTCCAGTTTCCATTCGTGTGGGTCCATAAGATTTCTGCTTAGTTCATCTGCCAGAGTATTTAGCTTTCCTGGCAGGAATTGAGCTTGCAGTTGTATTTGATAGGTCAAGGCTGTGTTCCACAATACCACTACTAGTCTGCAAAGGGGGTAGGAAAGTGTACACCCCTGCTTGCTTACCACAACAGTGGTGTTGTCTGTCTATCATTAATTGTCCTGGATGAAGGTAGCCCTTGAAGGCGGTCAGTGCATTCTGTACAGTTAGCATCTCCTTCTGACTGATATGTAGGTGCATTTGATTAGGGCTCCATTTGCCCTAAATGCACTTTCCTGCCAGATGAGCCCCCAAGCATAGTCTGATGAGTCTATAGTTAGGGTTTGGGTGGCAGGGGGTGGAGTGAATGACAGTCCCTTGTTTTGGTGGCAGGCCTCTGCCCAGCATAGGAACTCTAATTGCAGGCAACATATAATAGGAATCCTTATTTCCAGGCTGTGACAATGTTGACTCCATAAACTTTTCAAGTACCACTGAAGTTTCCTCATATGCAGTCTTGCATACGGAATTAGAAGAATGCAGGAGGCCATGAACCCCAAAGCTTGCAGAAACTCTTGCAGATAAGCAGGGTTTTTGTGGCCACCTGTTTGAAGTAAGTCACCAAATGAATTTGCTTTTCTGGCATAAGGTAAGTCATCTGGGCAGTTGTATTCAAGCTTGCATCTAGGAATGTAATTTTTTGAGAGGGTACCAGTTGTGATTTCTTTTCGTTTATGGTGTACCCTAGACAAGTTAGGACCCTTTTTACAAACGCCAGATGCTTTATAAGAATGACCTTGTTTTCTGCCTGAATTAGACAATCATCCAGGTATGGATATATCTGAATATTTCTTTGCCTGCAAAAAGCAATTACTGGAGCCAGGCACTTTGTGAAAACCCTGGGTGCAGTAAATAAGCCAAAGGGCAGTGCAGAGAACTGGGAATGCAAGTAGCCTGCTTTGAAGCAGAGGAAACTCTGGGCGCAGTAAATAAGCCAAAGGGCAGTGCAGAGAACTGGTAATGCAAGTAGCCTGCCTTGAAGCGGAGGTATCTTCTGCAAGATTCCCTGATTGGGATATGCAGGTAAGCCTCTTAAGTCTAGAGTTACCAGCCAGGCATCTTTGCCTAGCATAGGTAGTAACTGTTGAAAAGTCAGCATCTTGAATTTTGGAATGTCCAGAAATGTGTTTAGAGTGGATAAGTCCAGAACTGGACGCCATGATTTATCTTTTCTGGGTACCAGGAAAAGTCTTGAATAGAAACCTTGACCCTTTTCCTCTTCTGGCACTGGTTGAATAGCCCACATGTTCATGAGGGACAGAACTTGTTTCTGGGCCGCTGCCACTGATTTGGGGGCAGATCTGGCCATCCGTTTGGGATTGGCAATGTGTGGAAATGAAATCTGTATCCCTGGGATACTACATTTAAAACCCATTTGTCCTGGGTAATAAGTTGCCAATTTCTCGCATGAAGTGCCAGTTTTCCACCCAAAGGGGCGGCTAAAAGATAAGTGATCGGTGATTGTAGAGGGAAGTCATTGAGACTGTTTACCATAGGGAGGTGCCTTGTTGTTTCCAGATTTGGAGGTGGAGGCACCCCATTGTTTTGTTCTAAAAGTTCCTTGTGACCAAAACCTGTTGCCTTTGGAATGTCTGGTTTTGACTTGAGCGGTTCTCGAGGGGACTGGAAAGGGCCAGTGTCTACTAAATCTTGGAGGTTGCACTTGTAAGAAATCTTTCACAGTTTGCATATATTTAGCTTTATCTTCCATCTTTTTTTTTTAACACTTCAGCCTTATCAAAGAGACGGCCCTGTTGCAAAGGAGCATCCAACAATTTTAATTTAACATGATCAGGCATAGTCTGCTCTTTGAGCCAAGCATGCTTTCTTAGCACAGATCCAGTTACAGCAGCCCTGCAAGAACCCTTCAAGGAATCAAAACCGCATTGCAAAGTATGTTTTCCAACTTGTTCAGCTGAATGTAATAAATCCTGCAAATCTATTTTCCACACAGTCAGAGATTAACATAATTTTCTGTTTTAGTCCCATGATATACTGTTGATATTTAAGCATATGAAATTGACCGTTTAAAGCCCTGATTGCCAAGGTTGCAGACGTGTAAACCTTCTTACCCAATCTATCCAGTGCCCTGGAATCTCCATCAGAAGGGGTAGGATTTTTAGCAGTAGAGGCCTTAATGCCCTTGGGACCCTGAGAAATGGTTTCAGGATCAGCAATAGGATTTTTGAAAAGGAATTTGTGGGAGTCAGGAACCCTGTAGTATTGGTTTGGCTTCTGAAAAAAAAATCAGCAATGTCTAGAACAGGAGGTATAGCCAAAGGCCTATGCTGAGGAAGAAGAAGAAAATCCCCAAGTCTCTTTTTAGATTCAGAGAAATCCTGACTTTCCCAGTGAAAATGTTCCCTTAAGGTATGTAAAGTTTCACCAAAAGAAAAGTCCTCAAGGGGAGAAGCAGGAGGAATGGAATCTTCTGCATCAGTCTCCTCATAAGTAGGAATAGACAATTCCTGTTCATTAGAAGAGTCAAAAGAAATAGAATCCTATTCAGAAGATTCATAATCAATGTCTTGCCTAGGCCTCTTAGGAGGGGGTTGGCTACCCCTGATCAGAGTAATCAAATCTTCAGCCATTTTGATCGTTTTTTAGGCATGGGGGCCTGCACATGTGGCCCAGGCGTCGTTTTTTTAGACATAGATTTAGATTTTGCCCTTAGTTTTGAAGATGGTGTCGGTCTAATATACAAATCTATAGGCCTGAAAACACCCTCAGAAGCCGGTGCCTGCACAGCGGCCCCGGACCCATCTAAGGTAGAGACATCCGCGGGTTCCATAATTGAAGCATCTCGCGGCATACCGGACTCCAAATGGGTCTCAGTAGAGGCCTGCGAATCAGAAGTAGCGGGCATCAGGAGCTGCAAAAGTGCTTCACTGAGTCCTGGCGACTGGCTTAGGAGAAGCGCCATCAGTTTTGGACCTCGACTGTCTACCTGTCTTTTGCTTTGCGTTTTTTAGGTATTCCGGTAGTCTGATTGCTACACAACGACATTTCTGGATAATTAAATCTTGAGCCAAAATATTTAGAAGCAAAAATATTCAGACGTTTAATGGTGTGTTGATTAAATTTAGCATAAAACCGACAACAAGGCACGTTGTGGTCAGGGCCTAGGCAAGGAATACAGTACAAATGAAAATCCTTATGAGGTATTTGCTTCCCACAAGTAATGCAATTATTAACTTTTATTGACATCAGTAAGGAGCAAGAAAAAGTTTCCCACAACGGAGTACTTAGCTTTTAGTTGAAGACTTTGGTTCTGAAACTCGAAAACGAAAATTTCAGGAGTCGGCCGACCGGCACTTGCGAACTGCTTCTGCTTCAGGCACAGTGTGGCAAGAAAGACTGATGTAATGGCGTCGGCTGCATGTTTTATACCCCTGACAACCTGACATCAAGGAAGAAGGGACAGCAACCGACGCAGGACCCAAGACTTTGTTAATCAGACCGACTGAGGGGCAACCTGCCAGCAGATTACCCAAATGTAATGACTGCAACAGCGAAACACGAAGAACATCTACCCATGTCTCACATGATCCTGAATACAGAAACATGCAAAAGACACCTCTCATGGTGGATGGTCTCCTCACTGGTGACTCAAGGCAAACCTTTAATTTAACCCCCTTCAGTAGCCACAGTGACCACGGACGCCTCTCTGATAGGGTGGGGGCATTATCTAGGCAGGACAGTCCAAGGCATGTGGCAATCTCACGAGTACCATCTGCATATCAATGTCCTAGAGATGCGGGCAGTGCTCCTAGCGTTGCACGGTCTTCAAGACTCCCTTCCTAGCGGGACTCCAGGGCAAACTCCCAGGGACGCTCTAGTTCACGATTGGCCTCAGGGACTCCTTTATGCATTTTCCCTTTTCCCCTAATTCCAAGACACATACAGAAAGTTGGGAGGGTGGCCTAATGGTTAAGGTGTTTGCCTTACAAACAGAAGGTGCATGGTTTGATTCTCACAAGAGATAATTGGCCAGGCTTAAAATAGCTCACAAGGGCAGTTAGCCTAGTACTATTCTATGAATCTATAATCTATGAAAGCAAAATCATTGGGTTGCAAAATAATCCTCATTGCCCCCTATTGGCCTCGACAGATATGGTTTCCATTCCCGCTCCTCCACCTTCTAGATCAGCCTTGGGTTCTGGACCCAGGGCCAGATCTGTTGATTCATCCCCCAGGCGGGTTACACCAATCCCTTCAGACTTAAGCTCAAAGCTTGGTTTCTCCACTTCCTACCTTAGTCAGGCTTCCAAGTATCTCCCCAGCAGTCCGTGATATTATTGTTTCCTCCCATAAGTCAACTACAAGAAAAACTTATGCTAGCAAATGGAAAAGAGTTTCTTACTGGGCAGAATCTAGAAACTTAGACCCCTTTTCAGCCCCAGACCATCAAATTCTAGAATTTCTACCAGAGCTTTTTCAGTCGGGTGCAGTTGCTGCTATGATCAGGGTACAACTGGCTGCCATATCTAACTTTCATATTGGAATTCTTAATTCTAGCACAATGTCCATAAGCTCTGCAAAGCCTTCATGAGAGGAACATCTCTTCTTAGACCCCCAGTGAGGGATCCACCTCCTCCTTGGGATCTCAGTTTAGTTTTGACTTCTTTGATTCTGCCTCCCTTTGAACCAGCAGCTTCATGTCCCTTAAAATCTCTTTCTTGGAAAATACTTTCTGGTTGCCATTACCTCAGCTAGACGTGTTTCAGAACTCCAAGCGCTCTTGCGTTCATCCTCCATATATGGTGTTTCACAAAGACACAGTTTCTCTGAAAACCAACCCATCCTTCATACCAAAAGTCTGTTCAGAAAACAATTTAAATCAATCCATTGATCTCCCAGTCTTCTTCCCCAATCATAGCAACAAGGCAGAAAACAGTCTTCACCAACTGGATGTGCACAGAAAATTACGTCTTTACCTCCCATAGGACCAAAGAGCCAAGAAAGTCAGACCAATTATTTCTCTCCTATGCTCATAATAAGCAAGGCCTTCCAGTTTCTAAGGTGACCTTATCCAAATGGTTATTGGACACCACTGCCTTTATTTATCAGTTAAGACAAACATCTACCAGCAAAACCAAAAGGTCATTCTACTAGAGCATTAGCCACTTATGTAGCCTTTCAGTCTAAATTGCCCATAGATTCAATTTGTGCAGCTGCCACTTGGGCAAACCCTCATACCTTTATCTCTCATTACAAAGTGGATGTGGCCTTCTGGAGCAGGGCTTCCTTTGGTTCCACTGTTCTAAAGAGTCTGTTCCAATGAGCTACCCAGGGTCTTTAGGTGCTAGGGATACTGTCCCAAACAGCAAGAACGAAGGCGAGATGGAACAATCTAACATAAAGAAGTTATGTACCTACCATAACGTTCCATGTTAGTAGTCTTTCATCTCGCCTTCCCTTCTTGCACCCCCCCCCTTCCTGGAGGATTGAGATGAGTTCACTATGGTTTCACTGGCTGATTTCCTTTTTTCTTGGTTCACTTGCCAGGTAATTTTATGACAGTTTACTCTGACCTTTTACTTTGGTAAATCAGTTTTTTTTTTAGTTTACTGGTTACTTTATATGTCTACTGTGCGCTATCTCAAACTAGATCTGGTTAGCGGACGCTGGGCATTCTGGGATAAGGGTTAGCCTCGAACCAGTAAATAGCTCTCGAGCTATAGAAGTAGGCAGAGTCGGAACAGAGAGTCAGCTCCGAACACAAACAGCAAGAAGGAAGGTGAGATTAAGGACAACTAACATGGAATGTTATGGTAGGTACATAACTTCTTTTTCCAGAAGACAAGGAAACCTAGAAATTTGGGCTACAAGGCAAGGAGAGATCCCTTGGAAAGGAAGGCATCCCAATACCAAGTGTACCCCTGCCGAATGATTTTCAGTACCCGTGCACTCAACGTGGCACTAGATGGGAAGAAGAGTCAGGGAGAGGTTGGCGGGGGGGGCTAAAAAGGCCAATGCTCATTCTGGCTTTTTGGACTGTCCCATTTGTAGGCATCGTGCTGCTTAAATTGCTTATTAAGAAAGGCAGCTGAAGTGGACAGAAAAATGTTCTCTGCCTTCAAAAGGTAGGCTGGAAGATGTGTGCTACTCTTAGTATCAATTTTTGCATCTCAAACCTTTTAAGCTCCTCAGCTGCAGAAGAGTCAAACAAACCTTTCTTATCCAGGAAAAAGCTTATTTCAGTTAACATCTTCAAGAAAATTAAGACTGTAACCAAGCAAACAGTTTCATCAGTGACCTAGAGACAATACTTGCAAAGTCGTAAGAGCAGTTTATGACCTGTTTAATTAAACTGATACTAGAGAGAGAGATTTAAATAAATTTTAGTCTCAGAACAGTTAGTTTTTTACTATTGTCTTGAACACGCAAAAAGTTAACATACTACTCTGGCTGTTTAATGAATGTTAAAGGGGCAGAAGAGTACATCTTCTTCCCAAAATTGTCAAAAGCATTCTCACCCTTGTCAGGGAATGGTCTAAAATTAGCAATTTGTCTAGCAGAAGCAGTTTAGATAAGGAAATCATTGCAGGGTCTGCTTTATGTTTAGCAAACAAGTATCTGTGAATATGAGGCTCCCTGTATTGGTTCACAGGCAAGTACAAGGCTAACAAGCCCTTTTGAGCCATTTTAAGCCTAGCCAGTTTTCCTTTTTTGTCCTAGAAATAAACCATTCCATTTGTTTATAGATTGGTCTTACCCATGGTCAATAATTATATATTAACTCCAAGGAGAATAAATGGGATCCTACCACAGATAATTCGTGGAGACCCATGCATGGGATAAAGCATATGGTATCCCAGAGGCAGATGGTTGACTGTCAGAGATGCAAGAAAAACACTAAAATAGGATAAACCATTGCTGACTGGGAAATATCCAACTCTAACATCATAACACATTTGCTGAGCAACAGGGATTTCAATTTTGATCCCAATGAAAAACCTTACATTTTAGATAACATTTTAGAAAAAACAAAGGTCTTTTGGTGGGAAATGTGAAGAACATTTTCATCAGAATCATTAGGTTGAAAAGATCCTGAAGCACAGCATTCACACTGCAAATCATACCTACCTCTGACAGAATTCCAGAGTCAGATATTAAGGAAAATGGTAGTTATACACTCACCATATTGCCAGATACTTTCATTCATGTTTATCCGACAAGACTTATGGGTCCTCAAACCCCGCGTCAGAACTCAGTCAACAATACTACTGTCCCAGCCTCAAACCACTTATACAAATAATTTACTTACAATACCCTTGTCTGAGACCTTGGAAGGGGAAATCAACATTTTCCAGGGTCAATAGGGAGTAATCAGGATCACAGTGGCTTTTCGTCTGACAGCATTCTGCAGACATCTGGTAATTAAGGGCCAGGGGGATAAGTAGAAATTAGTTCAGGAGACTATTGCTCGATAATGATGACTCTTGGGGCTCGCTCTCTCTAGAGAAATCATGGCAAAAAAACTTACCAGGATCTATTTGCTTCCCCATCCATCACTAAATGCAGAAAGGTTGGCTCCAGGGGCAAAAACATTTGCCGTGCCACTGCTGGACAGAGACCACTAATGAGACATCAGGATGTATTTACTTGGTCTGTTCACAAGGCAACTGATCCTCCTGGGGATTACATTGCAAATAGAAAGATGCAAAGCAACTGCCCACTGCTACACCCTCGCTACTTCCCAGCATAAGGGACAAGATCTGGTTACCCCTTGCTTGCTGAGGTACCAAACAACCATTAACATTCTCCGTCTTCATAGAAGTCAATCCCAGGACGGGATATTCCTTTAGTTCATGCAAAGGACTGCCAGAATCTCCAAAACACTGATGTGAAGACAGGCCTCTTCCAGACTCCATAAACCTTGAACCATCTTCCATCTGCAATCCAACCCCCACCCCAAGTGGAAGGAATCCCCAATCATTACTGCTGCTGGTGGGTGGAGAATAAAAGTCTCCCAGAATAAACACCAGGAGGATTAGCTACCACTTGCAAGTTTGGTTATGATACATAGGGTTGAAAGAGGCTAAGAAATTGGAGACCACTGAGCTTTTAGAAGCCACTGCAGAATCCTCACATGGAAGAAAGTGAACTGCACGATTAGAACAGATTAAGCTATTGGCCCCAGAACCCAGAGGATTAGGGTACCTATAAGACAACTGGAGTTGAAAAGAGTTTGAACAACATTCCTTAATGTTTGAATTCTGTGCACAGAAGTGACATTATGGATGTAGTTGTGTCCAGGTGACATTTGATGAACCAAACGGTTTGTATTGGTTGAAGTATCTGACAATGGTTTATGGATATGCCCAAGGACAGATAGAGCTGGAGCAAGGTGTCTCTGGCAGTGACTGTTTCCATTGTAGAGGTAACCAAGAGCCAGTTGTTTACAGTGGGAAAGACTCAAAATGCTTGTAGCCACAAGTGAACTGCCACAAATGCCACATACTTAGTGGACACCCAGGGGGCTAGGAGGATACCAAAGGAAAGAGCCGTTAACTGGAAGTAACTGGCTCCCAGGCAGAAGCAAAGGAATCTTCAGGATACTTTGGCTACTATGATGTGAAGACAGGTACCCTGGAGTTAGAGACAGCACATCCAATAATTTGCCTGTACACAAGGCAAAACTGACTGCACAGTGACCATCCTGAAAATACAGTTGTGTACCTACCATAAATGTAGATGTTAAGAGTGTATTCACTGTTGCAGTCATTACTCTTGGGTTATCCTGCTGGCAGGCTACCCGCAGTCGGCCAGAATTCCAAAGTCTAGGTCCGGCGTCGGTTGCTGTCGCCTCTTCCCTGACGTCAGTGCGCCAGGGGTATAACAGATGCAGCTGACGCCATTTTCTTCAATTTTCTTGCCGCAGATGTCAGGTGCCCCCAAAATGGTAGGCTGAAAAAGATGCCAATAAGTATGCATGCACAAAAATAACATTTCCTTCATCTACAAGCAAATACACCACATAGGTTGTATAGGATAGAGAAGTACAGATAAGTCCCAGCCAAGAAAAGGGAGATGGTGGGTGGGTAACCTGGACTGCAACAGTGAATACACTCTAACATCTACATTTATGGAAGGTACACAACTGTACTATGTTCATAGTGTTTTACTGTTGCAATCATTACGCTTGGGTTGAATCCCAAAGCTGAGGATGGGTGGCTGGGCTAAATAGGATTAGGAGAAGCTATGAGGCCCTGCAGAACTGCAGTGGCAAAGCCTGCTCTGGATTTAGAGTAAAGAGGTAAGTGGTAGTGCTTTGTGAAAGTGTGCACTGAACTCCAAGTTGCAGCCTCTAAGATATCTTGGGCTGGTACTCTTCTGAGGAAGGCTGCTGAAGTGGCTGCTGCTCTGGTAGAATGAGGCCTAATGCCGTTAGGCACTGATTTGCCATGTTGAAAATAGCAGAAATGGATGCAATGGCCTATCCATTTAGAAATGGTCTGTTTTGAGATGGCCTTTCCTTGTGATCCTGCAGCAGGACACAAAGTTGCTCAGTCTTTCTGAAAGCTTTAGTTCTGTCCAAGTAGAAGTGTAACTGCCTGTGTATCACCAAATAATGCAGAATTTTCTCACCCTTGTTCTGTGGGTTTGGATAAAAGGTAGGCAAGTGATTGGTCTGGTTGAGGGCCACACTAAACACCACCCAAGGCATAAATGTTGGGTTTGTCCTCAGAGAAACCCTGTCTGGATGAAAAATGATAAAAGGTTCCACAGCCATGAGTGCTTGTAACTCCGAGACTCGTCTTGCAGAGGTTATTGCTAGGAGCAGAGCTGTTTTCCAGGATAAGAATTTTATATCCGTTGTTGAGGCTGGCTCAAAAGGAGGCAGTGTGAGTTTTTCCAAGACATAATTGGAAGTCCCATGCCAGAATTGGTGCTCTCCTTGGAGGCCTGATGTTTTTGGCCCCTCTGAGGTACTGCCTTATTAAAGGATGATAAAAGATAGGTGGTTCCGTATTGTAATGGGCTGAAATGGCAGAGGCATGAATCTTAATTGATGAAAAAGAAAGGCCTTTGTTCAGCATCTCGGTTAGGTATTGTAAAATCTGAGGGATATTTGGTACACACGTGTCAATGCCTTGTTACTGGTTCCAAGCACAGAATCTCTTCCATTTTTCTGCGTAAGATTTTCTGGTACTGGGCCTCCTGGCCTCCAAGATAACATTCATAACAGCTTTTGAAAGAGGAGTGTTCTGAATGGCTACATTATCCGCCATGCTGCCAGATTTAAGGTCCTGAGTTGGCTGTACAGGATCAGATTCTTTTGTTGGGTCAGCAAGTGAGAAGTTGGAGGCAATATCCACTCTGAACCTTGAGACGAGCTCTTTAGGATTGGGTACCAGTGCTGGCGTGGCCAGTCTGGTGCAATCAGTATCATTTTTAGCTTCTGTTGTCTGACCTTTAGGAGTACCCTGGGAAGGAGAGGCAGTGGAGGAAAGGCATATACTGTTAGATTTTTACAGCTGAAGGATAGGGCGTCCACTGTCCATGCTTGCTTGCGATAAATCCTTGTGCAAAATTTCTGCAATTGACAGTTGTGAGGGGAGGCAAATAGATCTATGTCTGGGCATCCCCATTTCCTTGTTATGCTGAAGACTTGTGGATCCAGTTTCCACTTGTGGGGATCCATGAGGTTTCTGCTTAGTTCGTCTGCCAGAGTATTTGTTTTCCCTGGCAGAAATTGTGCTTGCAGGTGAACTTGATAAGTCAATGCTGTGTCCCATAAGGTCACTGCTTTTCTGCAGAGGGAGTAGGAATGTGTACGTCCCTGCTTGTTTATGTACCACATGACCGTAGTATTGTCTATCAGTAGCTGTCCTGGATGAAGTAGATCCTTGAAAGCTGTCAGGGCATTTTGAACAGCTAGCATCTCTTTTTGATTGATGTGAAGATGCATCTGGCTTGCAGGCCATGTGCCCTGAATACATTTTCCTGACATATGCCCCCCACCCCCCCCCCCCCCCCGAGGCATAATCTGATGCATCTGTTGTCAGTGTCTGTCCGGCTGTGGGTAAACTGAATGGCAGACCCTTGTTGTGGTGACAGGCCTCTGCCCACCATCGAAACTCCTGTTGCAGGCAAGGAATGAGTGTAATCACTGTCTCCAGGCTGTGGCAATGCGGAGTCCAAACACTTTTTAGATACCACTGTAGTTCCCTCATATGCAGTCTGGCATATGGAATTAGTAGGATGCCATGAAACCCAAGGCCTGCAGGATTTTCCTTGCAGATAAGTGGGTCTTTGTTTCCAATTTCTTGCAGTAAAAAGTCATTTTTTGTCTGGCGTGAGATAAGCCATCTGAGCAGTTGTATTTAAGCTTGCACCCAGGAATATCATCTCTTGAGAGGGCACTAGTTTTGATTTATTTTCGTTTACTGTGTACCCTAGGCCAAATAGTAATCTTTTTACAAACGCCAGATGCTTTAGAAGAATGTCTTTGTTCTCTGCTTCAAGAAGGCAATTGTCCAAGTAGGGATATATTTGAATTCTTCTTTGTCTGCAAAACGCAATTACTGGTGCCAGGCATTTTGTGAAGACCCTGGGCACAGTAGATAAGCCAAAGGGCAGTGCAGAAAATTGGTAGTGCATTGAGCCAGCTAGGAATCTGAGGCATCTTCTGCAAGATTGTCTGATTGGGACATGCAGGTATGCCTCTTTTAGATCCAAAGTTACGAGCCAAGCCTTCTTGCTCAGCATGGGCAGTAGCTGCTGTAGAGTCAACATCTTGAATTTTGGAACTTCCAGAAATGTATTTAGTATAGACAGGTACAGTATTGGTCTCCAGGTTTTGTCCTTTCTGGGCACTAAGAAAAGTCTGGAGTAAAATCCTTGTCCCTCTTCTTCTTGTGGTACTTGTTGAATGGCCCTCATGTCCAGGAGGGCTGTAATCTGCTTTTGCGCCTCTGCCCATTGATTGTGTGGCAGGTCTGGCATACCTTTTGACCTTGGTAGGGTGTGAAACTGGAATCTGTAGCCTTGGGACACTATGTTAAAGACCCATTTGTCTTGGGTAACCATTTGCCAATTTGATGAAAAAAGTGCTAGCTTTCCCCCTAAGGGGGCTGTCAAAAGAAAAGTACTTGGATCTGGCAGAGGAAAGTCATTGGGAATGTTTCCTGTAAGGTTGTGATTTGTCTTCTCTGCATTTGGAGGTAGGAGAACCCCATTGTTTAGGCCTGTATGAGCCTAGGGGCTGAGATCTGCCTCTGGGACGCCTGTATCTACCTCTTTGTGATCTGACACTGGAAAGGACCAATTTTTAGAAGGCCAGTTCCTGCTAAATCTGGGTGGCTGTACCTGTAAGAAATCCATAACTGTCTGCATGGATTTTGCTTTATCCTCCATTTTTTTCAACACCTCTTCTGCTTTAGTACCAAACAAAGTATCATGCTGTAATGGGGCATCTAATAATTTTGCCTTAACATGATCAGGCAGATTCTGTTCCTTTAACCAAGCATGCCTTCTAATAACACAACCTGTAACAGCAGCCCTGCAAGAGGACTCCAGTGAATCATAAACACATTGCAAAGTATGCTTTCCCACTTGTTCAGCTGCATGCAATAAATCCTGCATTTCCTTGTTCTCTGAACATTCAGTATTTGTCAACAATTTCGGTTTAAGCAGTGACATTAAATATTGCTGATATTTAAGCATATGAAACTAGACAATTTAAAGCCCTTACAGCCGATGTAGCAGAAGTGTAAACTTTTTTCCCCCATCTGTCCAGAGCCCTAGAATCCCTATCAGAGGGGACAGGGTTTCTTTGCAGTGGAAGCTTTGACCCCTTTGGGACCCTGAGATATAGTTTCTGGGTCAGCAGCGGGGTTTTTATATAGGAATTTATGAGAATCCGGGACCCTGTAGTATCTGTCTGGCTTAGCAGGTGCAGGGGGTAAAGAGTCAGGGGACAGGCTGGACTCTGAAAATACATCTACAATGTCTAGAATAGGTAGAATAGCAAAGGGTCTGTGCTGAGGAAGTAGCAAAAAGTCTGAGCCTTTTCTTAGATTCAGAATAATCTTGGCTCTCCCAGTAGAAATGCTCCCTCATGGTATGCCGGGTTTCCCCAAAAGAATAATCCTCAGGAGGAGAGGCTGAAGGAACGGATTCTTCAGCATCAGAGTCCTCATAGGGAAGCATGGAATAACCCTGTTCAGAAGAGGAATCAGAGGAAATAGAAACCTGATCAGAAGAATCATATTCTATCTCTTGCCTAGGCCTCTTATCGGGGGGGGGAACCCCTGATCAAAGTAATTAGGTCTTCGGCCATTTTAAGCATCTGTTTTTTAGGCATGGAAGTCTGAGTAGGAGAATGCTGTACTTGTTTCTTTGTCTTTAGAAGCTGAAGATGGCTTAACATATAGTTGTGTAGGTCTGAAGACACCCTCAGAAGCAGATGCCTGCTCAGCGGCTCCAGACCCATCTGAGGGAATGATTTCAGAGTGTCCAATATCTTGAGTATCCAAAGGCCCAGTCGGCTCCACGTGGAAGTCGGAAGCGGCCTGTGGCTCTGAGGTAGCGGACGGCAGGGGCTGCAAAAGCGACTCACTGAGAACCGGCGACTGGCCTAACGGAGGCCTCATCAGTTATGGACCTCGGATGCCTATCCTTTTCCTTGCGTTTTTTTGTAAATGGCAGTCGGCTGTTCCAACGGCATTATATAATTTAATCTTCAGCCAAAGTCATAATCATCATCTTTCGGCTTTTCCCGTTAGGGGTCACCACAGCGGATCATCCCTTTCCATTTCTTCCTATCCTCTGCATCTTGCTCCGTCACACCAACCGCTTGCATGTCCTCTCTTGCCACGTCCATAAACCTTATCTTAGGCCTTCCTCTTTTCCTCTAACCTGGCAGCTCCAACTTAGCATCTTTTTCCCAATATACCCATCATCCCTCCTCAGCACATGTCCAAACCAACGCAATCTCGTCTCTCTTGCTTTGTCGCCAAACTGTCCAACATGACCTGAACCCTCTAATATACTGATTCCTAATCCTATCCATCCTAATCACACCGAGTGCAAATCTTAACATCTAACTCTGCCACATCCAGCTCTTGACTGTTGCCTTGTTGTCAATGCCACTGTCTCCAACCCATATAACATAGCTGGTCTCACTACACTCTTGCAGAACTTCCCTTTCACTCCTACTGGTACCAGTCTGTCACAAATCACTCCTGACACTCTTCTCCACCCATTCCACCCTGCCTGTACTCTCTTCTTCACCTCTCTTACACATTCACCATTACTCTGAACTGCTGATCCCAAGTACTTAAACTCGTCCACCTTTACCAACTCTACTCCCTACATCCTCACCATTCCTCTACCCTCCCTCTCATTTACACACATATATTCTGTCTTAGCCCTGCTGACCTTCATTCATCTGCTCTCTAGAGCATATCTCCACCTCTCCATAGTATCCTCAACCGGATTCCTACTCTCACTACAGATCACAATGTCATCTGCAAACATCATAGTCCACGGGGCCTCCTGTCTGATCTCATCTATCAACCTGTCCATCACCACTGCAAATAAGAAAGGACTCAGAGCTGATCCTTGATGTAATCCCACCTCCACCTTAAACGGATCTGTCACTCCCACTGCAGTCCTCACCACTGTCACACCACCCTCGTACATATCCTGTACCACTCTTACATACTTCTCTGCCACTCCCGACTTCCTCATACAATACCACAACTCTTCTCTAGGCACCCTGTCACATGCTTTCTCCAAGTCTACAAAGACACAATGCAACTTCTTCTGACCTTCTCTGTATTTCTCCAATAACACTCTCAGAGAAAACATTGCATCTGTAGTCTTTCCTGGCACGAAACCATCCTGCTGATCACTAATCATCACCTCCCTTCTTAACCTAGCTTCTACTACTCTTTCCCATAACTTCAAGCTGTGACTGATCAATTGCATCCCTCTGTAGTTACTGCAGCTCTGCACATCACCCTTATTCTTAAAGATAGGTACCAAAACACTTTCTCCACTCCTCAGGCATCCTCTGACTTTCCAAAATTTCATTAAACAATCTAGTTAAAAATTCCACTGCCATTTCTCCTAAGCACCTACATGTTTCCATTGTTATGTCATCTGGGCCAACAGCCTTTCCATTCTTCATCCTCTTCATAGCAGTCCTTACTTCCCTCCTTGCTAATCTGTTTCACTTCCTGATTCACTATCCCCACATCATCCAACCTTCTCTCTCTCTCATTATCTTCATTCATCAGCCTCTCAAAATACTCTTTCCATCTACTCAACACACACTCCTCTCTTGTGAGTACCTTTCCCTCACTATCCTTTATCACCCTTACTTGCTGCACATCTTTCCCAGCTCTGTCCCTCTGTCTAGCCAAGGTCAGGTCCTTTTCTCCCTCTTTAGTGTCCAATCTCTCATACAACTCTCCATACGCCTTATCCTTAGCTTTTGCCACCTCTCTCTTTGCCATGCGCCTCATCTCCTCATACTCATGTCTACTTTCTTCATCTTTGACAATCCCACTTCTTCGCCAGCCTCTTCCTCTGTATACTCTCCTGTACTTCCTCATTCCACCACCAGGTCTCCTTGTCCTCCTTCCTCTGTCCAGATGTCACACCAAGCACCTTTCTAGCAGTCTCCCTTGCTAGTTCTGCTGTAGTTACCCAGCTATTCAGTAACTCTCCACTGCCTCCCAGTGCCTGTCTTAATTCTTCCCTAAACTCCACTTCACAATCACCCTTTTTTAACTTCCACCAATTAATCCTTGGCACTGCTTTCACACTTCTCCTCTTCTTGATCACCAACGTCATCCTACAGACCACCATTCTATGCTGCTTAACTACACTTTCCCCTGCCACCACTTTACAGTCTCCAATCTCCTTCAGACTGGCCCTCCTACACAGGATATAATCCATCTGTCTGCATCTTCCTCCACTCTTGTACATCACCCTATGCTCCTCCCTCTTCTTAAAATACATATTCACCACAGCCATGTCCATCCTTTTCGCAAAATCCACAATCTGACCTTCTGCATTCCTCTCCTTAACACCATATCTACCCATCACTTCCTCATCCCCTCTATTCACTTCACCAACATGCCCAATAAAGCCCGCTCCAATCACTAGTCTCTCACCCTTGGGTTCACTCACCACAACTTCATCCAACTCACTACAAAATTTCTCTTTCTCATCCATCGCACACCCAACTTGTGGAGCATATGCACTAACATTCATCATTACACCATCAATTTCGAGCTTCATAAACATCACTCTGTCAGACGCTCTTCACGTCTAACACACTCTTGGCATATTGTTCCTTTAGTACAACACCCCTACCCCATTTCTCCTGCCATCCACACCGTGATAGAACAATTTGAACCAGTTTCCTAAACACCTGGCCTTACTTCCGTTCCATCTGGTCTCTTGCACACAATAATATCAACCTTCCTTCTCTCCATATCAGCTAGCTCTCTTCCTATACCATACTGCCAACATTCAAAGTTCCTACCCTCACTGCTACACTCCTAACCTTCCTCCTCTCTTCCTGCCTTCGGGCATGCCTTTTCCCTCCTCTTCTCCTTCAGCCAACAGTAGCCCAATTTCCGCCAGCACCCAGTTGGCCAACAGTACTGGTGGCGGTAGTTAACCCGGGCCTCGACCGATCCGGTATGGAAATATGAAATTTTTGCGCCACAAGTGTTGTGGCAGAATTTTTATGCCGGATGCCCTTCCTGATGCAA
Organism: Protopterus annectens; assembly: GCF_019279795.1. NCBI lineage: Eukaryota > Metazoa > Chordata > Ceratodontiformes > Protopteridae > Protopterus > Protopterus annectens. The sequence goes on from NC_056727.1 coordinate 1,247,086,210, forward strand.
CCCTCCCCATTTATCCAGGCTTGGGACCGGCACAAAGAAATGCACTGGCTTGTGCATCCCCAGTGGCTGGGTTCGGCCAAAGTAATGAAATGCAAAATCGAACCGACGCTTAATAGTGCATTGGTTAAATCTAGCACAAAAAACTGACAGCTAGCAACGTTGTGATCAGGGCCTAGGCAAGGAATACATTAAGAGTGAAAATCCTTATGAGGTATTTGCTTCCCACAAGAAATACAATTGTTAACTTTTTCTGACATCGGTCATGAGCAAGAAAAACGTTTCCCCAATGGGGGTACTTAGCTTTAATGAAGACTTCGGTTCTGAAATTCGGATATGAAAATCTCAGGACTTGCGAACAGATTTTGCTTAGAGCACCGCACGGCAAGAAAGACGGAAGAAAATGGCGTTGGCTGCATCTTTTATACCCCTGGCGCACTGACGTCAAGGAAGAGGCGACAGAAACAGACGCCAGACCTAGACTTTGGAATTCTGGCCGACTGCGGGTAGCCTGCCAGCAGGATAACCCAAAAGTAATGACTGCAACAGTGAAACACGATGAACATCTGTGTCTTGTTTAAGTAACTGTTCAGATCACAGAGGTCCAGAACATAACGGAAGTCCTTGTTATTCAGTGAAACCAAAAGACCCTGCGCAATTGGTGGGATCTCTTGGATGTTTTTTTTTTTTTTTAATCTGAGAGAGAACTCTGAGCTAGCTTTAGCTGGTAGGATGAAGACCTAGAGCTAGCACTGTCTAATTTAGGGGGTGGCTGTGAAAAGGGAACTATATAACGTCAATATATTATCCTTTTTAAGCAATTTGTCCTGTGTGACAGCCATTCACACAGGCAAGAAGGATAAACTACCCCCGACTGCCTCCAGAGGAAAGTAGTCAGGAAGCCCTTCAGGGACGGTGGAGCGCACTGTCGTAGAAAAGCACACACACTGGTTCTGTGAAGCCTTCCCAGCCTGTGGGCCTCTGCCTTGGTTGTCCCTGTCAGGAGTGGAATCATACAGTGCAATGAAAAAGTATTTGCCCCCTTCCCGATTTCTTATTTTTTTGCATATTTGTCACACTTAAATGTTTCAGATCAAACAAATTTAAATACTGGAGCATTTCATCCCCGGACCTCCACTGAAAATTGGCTCGTTCTAAGTCCGACTTTCCCGGTTAACAAATGTAAAATAAAAATAAAATAAATAAATAAATATTGGACAAAGACAACCCAAGTAAATGCAAAATGCAGTTAACTGATAATTTTATTTAAGGGAAAAAAACTATCCAAACCTAAACAGTCCTATGTGAAAAAGTAATTGCACCCCTTGTTAAATCATGAAGTAACTGGTTAATCACATTTTTGGGAAAGCGGAGTTTAATTTCACTAGCCACATCCAGGCCTGGATTACTGCCAGACCTGTTGAATCAAGAGATCACTTAAATAGAACCTGTCAGACAAAGTGAAGTAGGCCAAACGATGCCAAAAAGAAAGATATGCCACGATCTAAAGAAATTCCGGAACAGATAAGAAACAAAGTAATTGACATCCATCAGTCTGGAAAAGGTCACAAAGCCATTTCTAAAGCTTTGGGACTCCAGTGAACCACGGTGAGAGCCATTATCCACAAATGGAGAAAACATGGAACCAGTGGTGAACCTTCCCAGGAGTGGCCGGCCTACAAAATTTACCCCAAAAGCGCAGTGACGACTCATCCAAGAGATTACAAAAGAAAGTACAGTTCTGTACCTACCATAAATGTAGATGTTCGAGTGCTAATACAGCTGCAGTAATCACATACGGGTTTCTCTGCCGGCCGAATTCCAAAGTCTTGGTCCGGCGTCGGTTGTTGTCACCTTCTTCCCTGACGTCAGTGCGACAGGGGTATATAAGTAACAGCCGACGCCATGTTCTCCAGTCTTTCTTGCCCCAGATGTCAGGTGCCCCCAAAGGAAGGCAATAGATAAATATATGTGTGTATATATATATATATATATATATATATATATATATATATATATATATATATGATATATACATATATATATATATATATATATATATATATATGATATATACAAGCAATGCAATGTTATCAAAAAAGAGTAGTTGCAAGCAAATACACCACATGAGGATAACCCAAAATAAGTTGTATGAGGAGGTGTTAGCCACTAGTCCTGTACAAGAGGGGAAGGAGGGAGGGAAACCTGTACTGCAGCTGTATTAGCACTCTAACATCTACATTTATAGTAGGTACAAAAGTGTACTATGTTCATCGTGCATACAGCTGCAGTAATCGCATATGGGTAGAATCCCAAAGCTACGCACAGGGTGGTACGCACTAGGTAGAAAGTACAGTTTTGTACCTACCATAAATGTAGATGTCCGATAGATATGCAACTGCAGTCCTGACATATGGGTTGTCCTGCCTCAGGCAGCCCAAAGTCTGGGTCCGGCGTCGGCTGATGTCGCCTCTTCCCCGACGTCAGAGCAGCTGGGGTATAAAAGCATCAGCCGACACCATCTTCTTCAGTGTTTCTTGCCCCAGGTGCCCTCCAAGGAAGGCTAAATTTAGAGAATGGATAAAAATTCCAGACATGTACAACAGTAATAAACAGATACACCATAACAGATATCCCCAGTTAATTTGAAAAAGGGGGAGTGGACCCAAAAAAGAGAATTACAGAGGGGTAGGAGGGAGGGAAAACCTGACTGCAGTTGCATATCTATCGGACATCTACATTTATGGTAGGTACAAAACTGTACTATGTCCTTCAAGAATGCAACTGCAGTCCTGACATATGGGTTGAATACCATAGACAAGCTGGGGGTGGTAGGATCTAAGATAAGGATGGTGTAGCTAAAATGCCCTGCAGGACTGCAGAAGCAAAGCCTGCTCAAGATCTGGAATATAAAGGCAGGCTGTAATGTTTGGAAAATGTATGCACGGAGCTCCATGTAGTAGCAGCTTCTAGAATGTCCTTTGTAGCCACCCCTCTTAGAAAGGCTGTGGAGGTGGCTGTAGCTCTGGTGGAGTGTGGCCTGATATTGGTTGGCACACCTTTTCCATGGAAAGAGTAGCAGAATCTGATGCAGTTTCCAATCCATTTTGAAATTGTTTGGAAATTGCCTTTCCTTGTACTCCAGCAGCGTAAGCTACAAATAGTTGGTCAAACTTTGTTGGCCTTTGTTCTGTCCAAGTAGTAGCGCAATTGCCTGTGTATGTCCAAAGTGTGCAGAAGCTTTTTTCCTTTATTTTGAGGATTGGGAAAGAAAGTAGGCAGGTGAATTGCTTGATTTAGAGAAACCCTGGATATCACTTTCGGCATGAATGAAGGATTGGTTCTTAAAGAGACTCTGTCCTGATGGAAAATGAGAAATGGAGGTACTGCCATGAGGGCCTGCATCTCCGAGACTCTTCTTGCTGAAGTAATTGCCAACAGGAAAACTGTTTTCCAGGAGAGAAATTGCAATTCTGAAGATGCTGCTGGCTCAAAAGGAGGAAGAGTTGATTTTTTTTCAAGACGAAGTTGAGGTCCCATGCAGGCACTGGTGGTTTTCCTGGAGGTTTGATATTCTTTATCTTAGAAACTGTCTTAGCAAAGGATGTGAAAACACAGGTGGATCACAGTTGTATTTTGCTGAAATTGCTGAAGCGTGTATTTTTATGGAAGAATATGAAAGGCCATTGTGAAGCATTTCTGCCAAGTATTCTAGTATCTGTGGAATGCTCATTACTGATGCATCCTGACCCTTGTTGGCATTCCAGATGTTGAATCTCTTCCATTTGGCTGAATAAGTTTTTCTGGTGGAAGGCCTGCGTGCTTCCAGTAAGATTGAACTTTTTTGGAGAGAGAGAGATATGGGGAGAAGTCATGGAACCCTCCAAGCCGTCAGTTGCAATGTTTGCAGGTTGGAATGAACAGTCCTGTAATTGTGCTGAGTTATAAGCAGAGGCCATGGAGGCAGGAGCCACAGCTTGGTGCGAGTTATGCTCCTTAGTAATGGATACCAGTGCTGTCTTGGCCAGTCTGGAGCTATCAAAATGCCTTTTGGTTGTTCTGCTTTGATCTTCAGTAACACCTTGGTCATTAATGGTAGAGGTGGAAATGCATAAATTGTTAGAGAATTCCAGCTGAAGGAGAGAGCATCCATTCTCCAGGCTTGAGGATGGTGTGTCCTTGAGCAGAACTTCTTCAGATGATGATTGAGGTGTGAGGCAAAGAGATCTATGTCTGGCCTTCCCCATGCATGAGTTATTTGTGAAAAAATGTCTGGATGCAACATCCATTCGTGCGGGTCCATAATGTTTCTGCTTAGACTGTCCGCCAGAACATTGTCCTTGCCTGGGACAAACTGGGATTGCAACTATATGTTCAGTTTCAGGGACTTTTCCCAAAGAGTCATTGTTAGTCTGCAGAGGGGGGTAAGAATGGGTGCCTCCCTGTTTGTTTATGTACCACATAACAGCGGTGTTGTCTGTCTTTATTGGCAGATGACCTTGAAGAAATTTTCCGAAGGCCTCGATTGCATGAATCACTGCCAACATCTCTTTTTGATTGATGTGCAGATGCAATTCTCGGGGTGCCCATTGCCCTTGAATGCATCTGCCCTCCATGTGCGCCCCCCCATCCATGATCTGAGGCGTCTGTTATAATGGTTTGGCTTGCTTGAGGTTTGTTGAAAGACATGCCTTTGTTTAGCTGGCTTGCTTGTGCCCACCACAAAAATTCCTTTTGTAGACATGGAATGAGTGGAATAATTGCTTCTAAGTTGTGGCTGTGTTGAGACCATAAACTTTTTAGGTACCATTGTAGTTTTCTCATGTGTAGTCTTGCCAGTGGAATCAGAAGAATACAAGATGCCATGAAACCCAGGGCCTGCAGGATTTTCCTTGCAGTCATCTGGGTGTGCTTTGCTAGGCTTTTGAAGTAATCTGGTAATTGTTCTTGTTTTTCTTCTGTGAGGAAAGCCATTTGTGAGTTTGTTTCCAGTTTGGCTCCTAGAAAAATTTGTTGGGATGGCAGTAGTCTTGATTTTTGAATGTTGACTGTGTATCCCAAAGCCTGTAGTAAGTGAATGACATAGTCCAAGTTTCTTATCAAGGCTTGCTTGCTGTCAGCTTGTATAAGGCAGTCGTCCAGGTAAGGGTATATTTGTATCCCCGGAAGTCTGTAATGTGCAATTACTGATGCCAGGCATTTCGTGAATACTCTGGGCGCAGTAGATAAGCCAAAAGGCAATGCTGAGAATTGATAATGCTCTGACCCTGCAAGAAATCTGAGGTATCTTCTGCAGCTGTGTCTGACTGGGACATGCAGGTATGCCTCGAGGTCCAAAGTAACCAGCCAAGACCCCTTGCCCAGCATGGGAAGAAGTTACTGTAACGTCAGCATTTTGAATTTTGGCACAATGAGAAAAGTGTTTAGAGCGGACAAGTCCACTATAGGTCTCCATTGCTTTTCTTTTCTTGGAACAAGGAACAGTCTTGAGTAGAATCCCTGGCCTTGTTCCTGAAGAGGAACCTTTTCTATTGCTTTGATTTGTAGCAGCTTTGAAACTTGTATGAGTGCCTCTGCCCTTTGATTTTGTGGCAGGTTTGGCATGCCTTGTCTTGTTGGTATGGTATGGAAGTGGAACCTGTAACCTTTGTCTATTATGTCCAAAATCCATTTGTCCTTTGTAAAAACGTGCCAATTTTTTGAGAATAAAGATAATTTTCCGCCTAAAGGTGCTTCTCTTTGAGCCTTGGTCAACGGTGTCAAAGTCAAGTCATTGTGATTGTGATTGTCCCTGTGGAGCAGTAGAAGTCCCTGCGCCACTTCTCTGATTAGTTGGTTGCCATTGGCGGCCCCTGTAGGAGCATCGGTATTGTCCTCTACCTAGAGCACGCCTGTTTTTTCCCCTTTGGAAGTTGTCAGTGTCTGGAAAGGATCAATTCTTCGAAGGCCAATTCCTACTGAACCTTGGTGGCTGAACCTGGAGGAAATCTTTGACTGTTTGTACCGATTTAGCCTTTTCCTCAATTGATTTCAACACACCCTGTGCATTAGCACCAAATAGCTTGTCTTTTTCCAGAGGTGCATCTAGAAGCTTTACTTTAACATGATCTGGCAATGTCTGTTCTTTCAACCAAGCATGTCTACGTATGACGGCCCTTGTCATAGCTGCCCTACATGAAGCTTCCAATGCATCATAACCACACTGAAGAAAATGATTGCTAACCTGCTGAGTATTATGAACCAAATCCTGCAAGGCCTTTCTATCTAAAGGCTCAGGAGAGGCTAACTTTCTGCAAATCATCCATCAAGAAATCCTGATACTGAAACATATGAAAAAGACAGTTAAGTGCCCTCATGGCAAGGGTGGATGAGGTATAAACTTTTTTACCCCACCTCTCCAGGGACCTAGATTCCCTGTCTGCGGGCAAAGGATTTTTGGCCGTGGAAGTGGCCACTCCTTTGGGCCCCTGAGAAATAGTTTCTAGATCAACAGAGTGGGCCTTAAAGAGATGTTTATGAGTTTCAGGAACCCTGTAATATCTGTCTGGCTTGACAGGAGCAGGAGGGAGAGAATCAGGAGAAGTACTGGAGTCTGAGAACACATCATCCAATACATCTAACACTGGGGGAATAGATGAAGGCCTGTGCTGGGGTAACTTTAGTAAAGTCCGAAGCCTTTTCCTGGAGTCGGAGAAATCCTGGCCCTGCCACTGGAAATGCTCTCTCATGGAGTGGAGAATTTCCCTGAAAGAAATATCCTCAGGAAGAGAGGCAGAGGGAATGGATTCATCAGCATCAGAATCCTCGTAGGCCGGGAAGGATTCTTCCTGGGAATCTGAATGGCCTGACTCATCAGAGGCTTCATCTGAGGAAAGGGTATCTGCCTGTTCAACCCTAGGCCTTTTGTCTGAAGGCGGCTGAGAACCTCTGTCTGGATGAGCCTGAGAGCCCCTGATTAAAGAAATTAGATCTGCAGCTAATATCATGATCTGTTTATCAGAAGTGGGACCCTGTGAAAAAGATTTGGGAGGGTGAGACTTGCCTGGCTGGCAGCCTTGGCACGTGTGTAGGCCTTGATGGACATAGACACAGGAGGCCTAGCTGCCCCACGTACTGGAGTAACTTTGTCCACCGGTATGGTGTCAGGCAAATCTTGGGCTTCGGTTTCAGGAGGAAAATCAACAACCGGCAGCGGGGTAGCCTCCGGGACCGAAGTGTGCGGTAAAGCGGTGTCGTCGGCCTGGAGCGGTTGAATTACTGCCTCCGAAGAGACCGATGCACTCGCGGTAGGCTTTAGCGTGGTGTCGGTGGAAGTCGCGGGCCGAGAATGTTGGTCCCAGTCCTTCCGTTTTTTGGAAATATGTGCTGTCGGTAGTTCCGACGGCATGATATAGGAGTAATTTTCCCCAAAAAAGTCTTCAGCAAATTCTGCCCGGCGCCTAAGTGTGCGCTTATTGAAGCGAGCACAGGCAGCACAGGCCGAGACATCGTGGTCTGGGCCGAGGCAGCGAAGGCAGTAAGAATGGAAGTCCTTATGAGGTATTTGTTTACCACAAGACAAGCAATTAACTTTTGCAGTTTTATCTGACATCGGCTGAGGCAAGAAAAGGTTCCCCAACGGGGTACTTAGCTTTTTGATGACTTCGGATCTGAAAACACAGGAACTGGCCGACCGGCACTTGCGAACTACTTCTGCTTCGGGCACCGCGCGGCAAGAAAGACTGAAGAAGATGGCATCGGCTGATGCTTTTATACCCCAGCCGCTCTGACGTCGGGGAAGAGGTGACATCAGCCGACGCCGGACCCAGACTTTGGAATCCGGCCGACTGAAGGGCTGCCTGAGGCAGGACAACCCATATGTCAGGACTGCAGTTGCATTCTTGAAAGACATCTGGGGTGAGCCGGAATGCCCTGCAACACAGCAGTAGCAAAGCCTGCTCGAGTTTCGGAATATAAAGGCAGGTGGTAGTGTCTTGTGAAGGTATGTACAGAACTCCAAGTGGCTGCCTCCAAAATACCTTTGGTAGGAACTCCTCTGAGGAAGGCTGTAGAGGTAGCTGTGGCCCTGGTGGAGTGTGGTCTGATGCCTACGGGGACAGATTTCCCATGATAGGAGTAACAAAATCGTATGCAGTGGCCTATCCATTTAGAGATTGTCTGCTTGGTAACCGGCTTCCCTTGAGCTCCTACAGCATAAGACACAAAAAGTTGTTGTGATTTCCTGAAAGGCTTTGTTCTGTCCAAATAGTAACGTAGCTGTCTATGGATGTCTAAGGAATGTAGCAGCCTTTCTCCTTTGTTTTGAGGATTGGGGTAAAAGGTAGGTAAGTGTATGGCTTGATTTAAAGCTACCCTGGATACCACTTTAGGCATAAATGACGGGTTGGTTCGAAGGGAAACCCTGTCCTGATGGAAGATAAGAAAGGGCTGCACAGCCATGAGGGCTTGTAGTTCCGAAACCCTACGAGCTGAGGTAATGGCCAGAAGGAAAGCTGTTTTCCAGGACAAATATTGCAAATCTGTTGAGGCAGCTGGTTCAAAGGGAGGCAATGTTAATTTTTCTAGAATGTAATTAAGATCCCAGGCTGGCACTGGTTGTTTCCTTGATGGTCTTATATTCTTAGCCCCTCTGAGGAATTGTCTTAAAAGTGGGTGAGAGAATAACGGTGGATCCGTGTTGAATTCTGCAGAAATGGCTGAGGCATGGATTTTTATGGAGGAAAATGAAAGTCCACTGTTCAGCAGCTCAGCTAGATACTATAATACCAGAGGCAAATTCAGTTTTCTAGGGTCCTGGCCTTTTTTCTCATTCCAAGAGCAAAACCGTTTCCATTTTGCGGAGTAAGTCTTCCTAGTAGACGGCCTTCTGGCCTCCAGAATGACATCCTGAACCTCTTTGGAGAGCAGGGTCTGCTGTGGTGTTAAGGAATTTTCCATGCAGCAAGACTGAGTGTTTTCAGCTGACTGTGAAGAGTTTTGTAGCTGCGCTGAGTTAGCAAAAGAGGCATTAGAGGTAGAGGCCAGGGAGGAGTATGTTAGGCTCCTTAGGAGTGGGTACCAGTGCTGTCTTGGCCAGTCTGGAGCAATCAGTATCATCTTCGGTCTGTCTGCTCTTGCTTTCAAGAGCACCTTGGGTAGAAGAGGCAGAGGTGTGAAAGCGTACACTGTCCATGCTGTCCAACTGAATGAAAGGGCGTCCACCCTCCAGGCCTTTGGATGAAAGGTCCTTGAACAGAACTTTTCCAGTTGATGGTTCCTGTGGGAGGTGAAGAGATCTATGTCTGGCCTTCCCCATGCTTGGATTATCTTTGTAAACACCTGTGGATGCAGCTTCCATTCGTGTGGATCTGTCATATTCCTGCTTAGATTGTCTGCCAGCATGTTTTCCAAACCTGGCAAGTACTGTGCTTGAAGTTCGATTTGCCATTCCAGAGCCAAGTTCCAAAGTGTCATGGCTAGTCTGCACAGGGGATATGAATGTGTTCCTCCTTGTTTGTTTATGTACCACATCACTGTGGTGGTGTCTGTTTTTAATCAATAACTGCCCTGGATGCAGGAGATCCTTGAATGCTGTAATTGCATTTATTACTGCTAGCATTTCTTTTTGATTGATGTGAAGGTGCTTTTCCTTTTGGGACCATTTGCCCTGAATGCACCTGCCTGTCATGTGCGCTCCCCAGGCGTAACCTGAGGCGTCTGTTGTGATGACTTGATTTGCTTGACCATTTGCCCTGAATGCACCTGCCTGTCATGTGTGCCCCCCAGGCATAACCTGAGGCGTCTGTTGTGATGACTTGATTTGCTTGAGGCTTGCAGAATGGGAGACCTGTGTTTGTTTGACATGCTTGAGCCCACCATAGAAATTCCTTTTGCAAACATGGAATTATTGGTATTATTGTTTCCAAATTGTGGCTGTATTGAAACCATAGGCTTTTTAGGTACCATTGAAGTTTTCTCATATGCAACTTTGCACATGGGATTAAAAGAATGCAAGATGCCATGAAGCCCAGAGCCTGCAGGATTTTCCTTGCAGTAAGCCTGGTACAATTTGCTAGTGTTTTGAAGTACTGAGTTAGTTGCCCTTGTTTTTCTGGCGTAAGATAGGCCATCTGGGTGTTTGTGTCCAAGTTGGCACCCAGGAAAGTTATTTTCTGAGATGGTATTAGCCTGGATTTCTCTTTGTTGATTGTGTATCCCAGAGAATTCAGTAACCGTGTTGCATAAGCCAGATGTTCCAGAAGAGTGTGCTTGCTGTCCGCTTGGATCAGGCAGTCGTCCAAATAAGGGTAAATTTGTATCCCTTGAAGTCTGCAGTAGGCAATTACTGATGCTATGCATTTCGTGAATACTCTGGGCGCAGTAGATAAGCCAAAGGGCAATGCAGAGAATTGATAGTGGATTGAACCTGCAAGAAAATCTGAGGTATCTTCTGCAGCTTTGTCTGACTGGGACATGCAGGTATGCCTCCTTGAGGTCCAATGTTACCAGCCAAAACTCCTTGCCCAGCATGGAAAGAAGCTGCTGTAATGTGAGCATCTTGAATTTTGATGCAGTAGAAATGTATTTAGGATGGATAAGTCCAAAATGGGTCTCCAGTCGGTTCCTTTTCTTGGTACCAGGAAAAGTCTGGAATAAAAACTTTGGCCTTGTTCTTGAGTCGGAACCTCTTGAATGGCTTTCATGTCCATGAGTTTTGTAATTTGTATTTGTGCCTCTGCCCTTTGATTGTGTGGCAGGTTTGGCATGCCTCTCATTTTTGGAAGAGTGTGAAAATGAAATCTGTAGCCTCTGTTTATGTCCAGGATCCATTTGTCTGTTGTGATAATATGCCAATTTCCTGAAAATAGTGCCAGCTTTCCTCCCAAGGGAGTTTGCCAGCTGAGATTTGCTTGGCATGAAAAGGGGGAAGATATTGGGTTTGCTTTCTGTATTGTTGTGCACTGTCTTCGCCACCTCTTGGTGCTTGAGTTGGCCATTGCCTGCCTCTATATGATCCTTGAGATTGTCCTCTGCCCCTTAAGCGCCTGTATCTACCTCTTTGGGGTTTGTCTGTGGCTGGAAAGGACCAGTTTTTTGTAGGCCAATTTCTACTAAAACAAGGTGGCTGTACCTGTAGAAAAGCCTTGACAGTTTGCATAGATTTAGCTTTTTCTTTCATTTTGCGTAGTATCTCCTCAGCATTAGTACCAAATAGCACATACTTTTGTAAAGCAGCATCTAGTAGTTTAGCTTTAACATGATCAGGCAAGCTTTGTTCTCTAAGCCAGGCATGTCTACGAATGACTGCTCCTGTAGCAGCGGCTCTACTTGAGGCCTCTAAGGCATCATAACCACATTGTAAGGTGTGTTTACCCACTTGTTCTGCACTATGCATCATATCCTGCAATTCCTTCAAATCTGGTTGTTCAGGTTGAGATATTTTGTTTCTTAATTGAGATAACAGAAACTGCTGATATTTAAGCATATGGAACTGACAATTTAAGGCCCTCATGGCTAGGGTGGTCGAGGTGTATACCTTTTTCCCCCACCTTTCTAAGGATCTAGATTCCCTTTCGGAAATTAGTGGATTCTTGGCAGTAGAGGCCTTCATTCCCTTGGGGCCTTGAGAAAGGGTCTCAAGGTCAGCATTATGGCTTTTGAAAAGAAATTGGTGAGAGTTAGGGACTCTAATACCCATCAGGTTTGACTGGTGCAGGAGGCAGGGAATCCGGATTGAGACAAGCCTCCGAGTAAACATCATCAAGTATGTCCAGGACAGGAGGAATAGCCAGAGGTCTGTGTTGAGGTAACAAAAGAAATTCCCTAAGCCTTTTCTTGGAATCAGAAAAGTCTTGGCCTTCCCAATGGAAGTGCTCCCTCAAGGTGTGCAAGGTTTCCCCAAAAGAAAAATCCTCTGGGGGAGATACAGAAGGAATGGAGTGTTCTGCATCAGAATCTTCATAAGGGGAGTAAGAGTGTTCCTCCACATCAGAATGTTCTGAGAAAATGGAGCCCTGTTCAGAAGAGGGAGAGTCTTCCTCCACTCTGGGTCTCTTGTCTGGAGGGGGTTGGGAACCCCTGATATAGGAAATTAAATCCTCAGCCATTTTAAGCATCTGCTTTTTAGACATGGGGCCTGGGGATGGGCCCTGTGCAACAGGCCTCTTGGGATGCATGGCTGATTTGGACTTAGTGAAGGCCTTAATGGAAAAGGAAGAAGAGGGTCTAAATACACCCTGGGTGGAAGTGGACCTGTCCACATTAGGAGGCTCAACACTCACAGTGGTTTCGGTGGTTGTAGTCTGAGTTAGGGCCGAGGTACCAGCGGTCTCAGGTACAGAAGACACCGCCAATGAAGTGTCGTCGGTAGCCAGGGACTGCATAGGCGTCTCGCTGAGAACCGGACCACGTGCAGCCGGTTTTGGCATGGTGTCGGTGGAGACCGCTGACCTCGCGTGTCGGTCCTTGTCCTTTCGTTTTTGGACAAAACGGTAGTCGGAGTATCAGACGACATTTTATAATCAAAGGCTTTACCAAAATAATGTTGGGCGAACTCCGCCCGACGCTTAATAGTACGTTTATTGAAAGTAGCGCAAAAGCGACAGCCCGAGACATCGTGGTCTGGGCCTAAACAAGGTATGCAGAGGGAATGGAAATCCTTATGCGGTATTTGCTTCCCACAAGAAATACAATTGTTAACTTTGTCTGACATCGGTCTGCGGCAAGAAAAGTTTCCCCAACGGGGTACTTAGCTTTAAAGAAGACTTCGGTTTCCAATTTTTCATAAATTCAGGAGCTGGCCGACTGGCACTTGCGAACTGCTTCTGCTTCGGGCACCGCGCGGCAAAAAAGACTGGAGAACATTGTGTCGGCTGTTACTTATATACCCCTGTCGCACAGACGTCAGGGAAGAAGGCGACAACAACCGATGCCGGACCAAGACTTTGGAATTCGGCCGACCGAGGACCCGCCTGACGGCAGCGAACCCGTATGTGATTACTGCAGCTGTATGCACGATTAACATCCCAGAACATCTAGAGAACTGCAGGCCTCACTTGCCTCAGATAAGGTCAGTGTTCATGACTCAACCATGAGAGAGAGACTGGGCAAAAATGGCATGCATAGAGTTCCAAGGCGAAAACCACTGCTGACTAAAAAGAACATAAAGGCTCGTCTCACTTTTGGCAAAAAACATCTTGATGATCCCAAAGACTTTTGGGAAAATATTCTGTGGACTGGCAAAAAACTTTTTGGGAGGTGTGCATCCTGTTACATCTGGCATAAAAGTAACACAGCAATTCAGAAAAAGATCATGCCAACAGTCAAACATGGTGGTGGTAGTGTGATGGTCTGGGGCTGCTTTGCTGCTTCTGGACCTGGACGACTTGCTGTGATTGATGGAACCATGAATTCTGTTCTCTACCAAAAAATCCTGAAGGAGAACGTCCCAGCCATCAGTTTGACATCAAGCTGAAGCGCACTTGTGTTCTGCAGCAGGACAATGATCCTAAACACACCAGCAAGTCCACCTGTGAATGGCTTAACAAAAAAACAAAATGAAGGTTTTGGAGTGGCCTAATCAAAGTCCAGACTTGAATCCAATTGAGATGCTGTGGCTTGACCTTAAAAAGGTGGTTCATGCTTGGAAACCCTTTAATATGGCTGAATTAAAACAATTCTGCAAAGATGAGTGGGCCAAAATTCCTCAACAGCATTGTGAAAGACTCACTGCCTGTTATCGCAAATGCTTGACTGCAGTTGTTGCTGCTAAGGGTAACACAACCAGTTGAAGTTTACAAGGCAATTACTTTTTCATATAGGGCCATGTAAGTCTGGATAGTTTTTTTCCTTAATAAATAAAATCACTTAAACTGGATTTTGTGTTTACTTGGGTTATCTTTACCTAATATTTAAATTTGTTTGACGATTTAAAACATTTAAGTGTTGACAAACATGCAAAATAGTAAATCATCAGGAAGGGGGCAAATAGTTTTCCATTGCACTGTAGCGGATACTTGGCTTATCAAAACCAGAGCAATTTGGGACCCTTTTTGCTTTTGGTACAAGATTTGTGGTATTTCAAAATGTAACTCACGTGGCAGAAAGAATTTTGCCATACAGCTCCCACATCACATAATTGAAGCCAGGCCTGAAGTCTCACTGTAACACCTGCTCTCACAGCTCTATCTGCTCCAGCAGGAGCACAGAGGTTGTTAAAATTTGAAATGCCCAATGAAATTTCCAACTGCTGTCTAGAGTACAATGTAGGAAGTCTTCTCAGAAAGTTAAGTGGCTGCTGCACTAAACCCCTCTGAAAGCAATTCATACGAGTAGTATAGTTCAAGGCCCTAAGCACAAGTGTCAGTGAAGCATACACCCATTTTGTTAATCTATTTATAGCTCTGGATTCCTTATTGGGCAGATTACAGTATTTAAATCCTCAGGCAGCTCTTTCTCAACAGCCGCTGTCACAGTAATGAAATCAACCAAGGGACCCTTAGCTCAATGCTGTCTGCCCTTTGGGGGGGGGGGGGGTAAGAATTCTTTCTGGCTTCCACGGCATCAATTTACTTGTCACAAAGGGATACAGAAAAATATAAACAAGTTCAACTCAACATAGCAGAGCAGAAAACTCAGCACTAATGTTCCCTCAAAGGAGTACAACAGGTTTCTCTAATTTATTCCTCAACGTCACGGCCCTTTTCCTCCCTATTTACATTGTCCTCTGTAAAGCAACAACAATAAAGCATTTACAATTTTTATAATTCCCCTTACTTCTGTAACAGAAGCCTACCTTCTCATACTGTGATGGTTTCACTTACAAAATGATTCCCTCACATTTGAACAAAGCTTGCTGGAGTCACCCAATTACTGACATCAAGGCCAGGCAGTGCATGTACTTTTTTTTTGTTTTTTAATCAGTTCCCTCCCCCAAAGTGACATCACCACAGCCGTCATCTGATTCTAACTAAAATAATAAACCCACCCATTCTGTGATGTCATGGCTCCCTTGTCCTTCCCTGAGTGCTGTTCATTTTATTCAGTAGTAGTGTAGTAACACCGATGTTTGGAAACACAGAAATTTGGTATGCATACTTGTACATTCTGCACGGCAAATGATGCTTAGGTGGTGTATCGCTTGCATACTTCTCTGTTGTATTTGCACCAGATACTGCTAGTGTGCAGTGCGGGAATAGAAAGATTAAAACATTACCCTGCTATCAGAGGTAGCAATGCAACATATTCATAGTGGCTTAACATAAGAGTAGCTCTAAGCAAGCACCATGGGAAAAGTACAGTTTTGTACCTACCATAAATGTAGATGTCCGAACAGGATAGCATCTGCAGTCCTAACAAATGGGTTGTCCTGTCGTCAGGCAGCCCTTCGGTCGGCCGGATTCCAAAGTCTGGGTCTGGCCTCGGCTGGTGTCGCACTTCACCTGACGTCATAGCTGCAGTTCTTCGGGTATAAAGGCATCAGCCGACGCCATTTTCCTCAGTGTTTCTTGCCCCAGATGCCAGTTGCCCTCCTGGATAGCTAAATTTTTGGATAAATGCCAATGTTTCCAAAAGGTAGGAGGCAAACACAAAAAATAAGCATGTATGTACATATATACAAACAAATACACCATAAGAAATCCCCCCCCCCAGCTAGCTATTAGGTGGGCAAATACCCTAGGAATACCACAGAGGGGAAGGAGGGTGGATAATCCTGACTGCAGATGCTATCCTGTTCGGACATCTACATTTATGGTAGGTACAAAACTGTACTATGTCCTTCAAGGATGCATCTGCAGTCCTTACAAATGGGTAGAATACCATAGCCAAACTAGGGGAGGAGGAAGAAGAAATTATGGTGTAGTTAGGATCCCTTGCAAAACAGCAGTGGCAAACCCTGCTCAGGATCTAGAGTATAGAGGTAAGTTATAATGCTTGGCAAATGTATGCACGGAGGTCCAAGTAGCAGCCTCTATAATGTCCTTGGTAGCCACTCCTCGTAAGAAAGCTGTGGTAGTGGCTGTAGCCCTTGTAGAATGAGGCCTTATGTTCTGTGGAATTTGCTTTCCATGGTAGGAGTAACAGAATCTAATGCAATTTCCTATCCACTTGGAGATTGTCTGTTTGAAATTGCTTTTCCTTCCTTCCTGTTGCATATGCTACCAGAAGCTGGTCAGTTTTTCTATTGCCCTTGGTTCTGTCCAGGTAGTAGCGCAACTGTCTATGTACATCCAAGGTATGCAGCAGTCTTTCCCCTGTTCTGTGGATTGGGAAGAAGGTAGGTAGGTGGATTGCCTGGTTTAGAGACACTCTGGATACCACCTTAGGCATAAATGTAGGATTAGTTCTCATGGACACTATCTTGATGGAAGATTAGGAAGGGTTGTACTGCCATTAAAGCCTGTAGTTCGAAACCCTTCTTGCTGAAGTAATTGCCAGCAGGAAAGCAGTTTTCCAGGATAGGTGTTGAAGATCTGCTGTTGCTGCTGGTTCAAAGGGGAGTGTCAATTTTTCTAGCACAAAGTTCAAGTCCCATGCTGGTAATGGTGGTTTCCTAGGAGGTTTTACATTCTTAATTCCTCTCAGAAACTGCCTGAGTAGAGGATGTGAAAAGACAGGGGATCAAGCTGTATTCTGCAGAAATAGCTGATGCATGTATCTTGATGGAGGAATAGGACAGGCCTGTATGGAGAAGCTCTGCCAAATACTCCAGGATGTTGGCAATGTCTACCCTTGACACATCTTTCCCCTTTCAGTACTCCAAATGAGAAACCTTTTCCATTTTCCTGCGTAGTTCCTTCTTGTTGAAGGTCTGCGGGCCTCAAGGATAATGTCTTTAACCCTTTGGGATAAATCTGGGTTAGTTGCTCTTATGTAATGTTCCAGGCAGTCAGTTGCAGAGTTTTCAGGTTTGGATGCAGGATGTTGTAGTCGCTCTGAGTTAACATCAAAGGAATCAGGGGTAGTGTCCACGCCCCGAGACATGCTCCTCAGTAATGGATACCAATGTTGTCTTGGCCAATCTGGAGCTATATATCGAATTATCCTTGGATGTTCCTCTTTGATTTTCAGTAGTACCTTGTGCATCAAAGGAAGAGGTGGAAATGCATATGCTGTCAGGCCTTTCCAACTGAAGGATAGAGAGTCCACCTTCCAAGCAAGTGGGTGGTATGTCCTTGTGCAGAATTTCTTGAGCTGGTGATTGAGTGGGGATGCGAATAGGTCTATTTGTGGCAGTCCCCATTTCTTTGTGATGGCCTTGAAGATGTCCGGGTGTAGCATCCATTCGTGAGCATCCGAGGTAGTTCTGCTTAGCATGTCTGCTAGGATGTTTTCTTTTCCCGGTACAAATATCGCCTGTAACTGAATGTTGTAACTCAGAGCCATATTCCATAGGTCCAGAGCCATTCGGCATAGAGGGTATGAATGAGTGCCTCCCTGTTTGTTGATGTACCACATGACTGTGGTGTTGTCTTTCCTTATCATCAATTGGCCTTCTTGGAGGAATGGTCTGAAATTCTGGATTGCTAGTTTTACTGCCGGCATTTCTTTTTGATTTATGTGCAGGTGCAGCTGATCTGGAGTCCATAAGCCTTGTATGCACTTGTCCAGCATGTGGGCCCCCCAACCGAGGTCTGAGGCTTCCGTTGTGATGGTTTGGCTTGGTTGAATGCTGTGGAAGGACAAACCTGGGTTTGACTGGCATGCCTGAGCCCACCATAGGAACTCTTGTTTCAGGCATGGGATTAGTGGTATTTCGGTTTCTAAGCTTTGCCTGTGTTGAGACCATAAATTCTTTAGGTACCACTGTAGCTTTCTCATATGCAGTCTGGCATGGGGGACCAGGATTATGCAGGATGCCATGAAGCCCAAGGCCTGCAGTACTTTCCTTGCTGTTAGTTTGTTCTGCTTTGTTAATGCCAAGAAGTAGAGAGGAAGTTGTTCTTGTTTTTCTGCAGTTAGGAATGCCATCTGTTTTACTGTGTCCAACTCTGCACCCAAGAAGGTTATTGTTTGGGATGGTATCAGTCTTGACTTTTTTTAAATTGACTGTGTATCCCAGGGCTTGTAGTAAGCAAATTACTCTTTGTAAGTCTTGTGTCAGCTTGTTTTTGCTGTCCGCTTGTATCAGGCAGTCGTCCAGGTATGGATAAATTTGGATTCCCTGAAGCCTGCAGTGAGCGATTACTGATGCCAGGCATTTCGTGAACACTCTGGGCGCAGTAGATAAGCCAAAGGGCAATGCTGAGAATTGATAATGCTCTGATCCTGCAAGAAATCTGAGGTATCTTCTGCAATTTGGTCGTATGGGGACGTGCAGGTATGCCTCCTTGAGATCTAGAGTTACCAGCCAATACTCCTTGCCCAGCATGGGAAGAAGTTGCTGTAGGGTCAGCATTTTGAATTTTGGAACAATGATGAATGTGTTTAACGCGGACAGGTCGAGAATAGGCCTCCAATTCTTCTCTTTTCTTGGTACCAGGAAGAGTCTGGAGTAAAATCCCTTGCCTTGTTCTGTAGGTGGTACCCTTTCCACCGCTCTCATCTTTGCTAATTGAGCTATTTGTTTTAGAGCTTCTGTCTTTTGATTTGGTGGTAGGTTTGGCATTCCTCTTTTTACTGGTAAAGTGTGGAAATGAAACCTGTAGCCTTGGTCTATAGTTTGCAAAATCCACTTGTCTCTTGTGATATAGTGCCAGTTTTTTGAAAATAAGGCTAACTTTCCGCCTAAGGGTGCTGCTATTTGTTCCCTGGTAGGCGGAGTCAGAGCCAAGTCACTGTGATTGTCCTATTGCAGTGGTCGTGCTTGTGTCTGTGCCTCGCTGGTTGTTGCCTTGCCACTGGCGTCCCCTGTAGGCACCACCTCTGGATTGATTTCTGCCTCTTGAACGCCTATTCCTGCCTCTCTGAGTTTTAGAGGAGTCTGGAAAGGACCAATTTTTGGAAGGCCAGTTCCTGCTAAACCTTGGGGCTGAACCTGTAAGAAATCTTTCACTGTTTGTACAGATTTTGCCTTCTCTTCCATTTTCTTCAGTACCTGTTGGGCATGAGAACCAAATAGACTGACCTTATCCATAGGAGCATCTAATAGCTTTGCTTTAACATGATCCGCAAGACCTGTTCTTTCAACCATGCATGCCTTCTTATAACTGTGCCAGTCATGGCTGATCTAAATGAAGCCTCCAGTGCATCATAGCCACATTTTAAGGAATGGTTACTAACCTGCTGAATGTTATTCACCATTTCTAGAACATATTTCTTATCTAAGGAATCAGAGGACAGTTTCTTAGTTAACTGATCAAGCATAAACTCTTGGTATTGGATCATATGAAACTGACAGTTCAAAGCTCTAGCTGAGAGAGTAGCAGAGGTGTATACTTTTTTACCCCATCTCTAAGGACCTGGATTCCCTTTCAGAAGGGAGAGGGTTTTTCGCTGAGGTCGAAGCTACTGCCTTAGGCCCCTGGGAGATAGTCTCAGGATCTGCAAAAGGAGCCTTGTATAAATGGTGATGAGTGTCCGGGACCCTGTAGAACCTATCGGGCTTAGCAGGGGCTGGAGGTAAAGTATCAGGAGCAGTGCAAGCATCATTAAATGCATCATCCACAACAGGAAGAACTGGAGGTATAGCTAAAGGCCTATGTTGTGGTAAGTGTAAAAAGGTCCTAAGCCTTTTTCTTGAATCTGAGAAATCTTGTCCCTGCCATTGGAATTGCTCTCTCATGGCATGTAAAGTTTCCCCAAAGGAAAATTCCTCTGGTGGAGAGGCAGAAGGGATCGATTCTTCAGCATCGGAATCTTCATAAGTAGAAAGAGGAGCCTCTGGATGGTCTGTATTGTCTGTATCATCAGAAGAGTCATCTGAGGACACTGGCTCAGGGGGCTCTGCTCTAGGTCGCTTTTCTGGAGGTTGAGAGGCCCTGTCTGGGTGAGATTGGGATCCCCTTATTAAAGAGATGAGATCCTCTGCCAGAGTAAGCATTTGGGAACTGGAACTGGGCCTGTGAGAGGGGGCTTAACAGGCACAGACTTAGAAGTTTTGGCTGCTTTAGCCCTGGCAAAGGCCTTTATAGACATGGCTGCAGGAGGCCTAGCAGCACCACGTGCTGGGGTAGAAACATCCAAAGGGATGGTGTCCGATAATTCTGAAACCACAGTAGTAGGTAAAACCTCACAGGCCCAATCAACTAGGGTAGAGGGGGGCCCCATAGTAGTCATGGGTTCGGCCGGAGATTGAACCGCTTGCTCGGTTTCGACGAAACCGAGACACTCGCTGTTTGCTTAACCGTGGTTTCGCCGAAACCGGACCGCGAGTGTCGGTCCTTTTCTTTGCGTTTCTTAATTTGAGTAGTCTGAGGATCCGACGGCATTATGTACGCAAAATCTGAGCCGAAAAACTGTTCAGCAAACTCCGACCGACGCCTAAGCGTTCGTCGGTTGAAAGAAGCACAGGCTAAACAAGCTGCTACGTCGTGGTCTGGGCCTAAACAAGGTAAGCAGTAAGAGTGGAAATCTTTATGAGGTATTTGTTTCCCACAAGTTAAACAGTTATTCACTTTTTCTGACATCGGCTGAGGCAAGAAAGAGTCCCCAACGGGTACTTAGCTTTTAGAAGTCTTCAAGTAGTATTCGGTAGTAGTAATCTCTGGATCTGACCGACCGGCACTTGCGAACAGCTTCTGCTTGGCGCCACGCGCAAGAAAGACTGAGGAAAATGGCGTCGGCTGATGCCTTTATACCCGAAGAACTGCAGCTATGACGTCGGGTGAAGTGCGACACCAGCAGAGGCCAGATCCAGACTTTGGAATCCGGCCGACCGAAGGGCTGCCTGACGACAGGACAACCCATTTGTAAGGACTGCAGATGCATCCTTGAAGGACATCCTGAACAAGCACCTAGAATTATTCAGTGCAGCTTCCACACCTCAAGTCTGAAAATGAATTCACATACTCACATGAACAGGAGTAGCTGCATATTAATGGCTAAAGGTGTATGGGCATGTTGGGTGGTTACTACACTGCAAAACTGGTATGTAATGGTGGAGATATTTGGAAGGCATGAGCAAACACACCAGTATATTAAAGCCATAGCACCAATTGAACTGGAGGCTGGCAAATAGATTTAGAAGGGATTTTGTCCATGCACAAATATTTCAACAGTGATTATTTGCAGTGGCATCCATTATCTGATTCAAGGTAAGTTAACCTTGATATCCTTTATTTAAAAAAAAATCAATAAAAATTTTACTTTGTTATAAGTGACCTCTGGACACAAGAAAAAGGAAGGGGAAAATATAGCAATGTGGTTTGTATGTACAAAGACAATTCCAGGGACACTGCAAAAGGTTTTTTTTGCAAACCAACCAGTGGAGTACAAACATATGAAGGCAAACACTGCATACCAACACACTTTGCACATGTAAATCTCAATTTGTAACAGGGTGGAAGCATGAAGTGATACCTTAAATTAATAAAGATCTAAACTGGTTAATAGTATAAATGTTTTATTCTTTAGCTCCTTGGTGCAAGACCTTACTGAATGTGATTACAGTCAAGTAAGGCCATGGCTATAGTGCAGCAAAAAATGCCCCCTCTAACAAAGAAAATGCTAGAGCAAAGATTAAATTACATGAGTCAAGCACCCTGCTGATATCTGCCAGTCAGTGGAATTACCAGGCCAAATTACCCTCAGGACTTTGACAGCTAGGGAAGCTAAGTGTTATGGGGGAGGGGAGAAGTAAATTGACTGGAATTCATTCTCACAAATCAGTGCCATTTAAACTAAATTAGAAAAAAAGGCAGCAGTAAACAGCACTGAGTGTGTTCTGTGGCATTTGCACTGTTTCTGTTTTAAGTAGTCATCCAGCAGCAGGGAATGTTACTTACACTGTTCTGTTTTACTCGGTACTTTGTACACATGCAACATCTATGAAATGACAGGAACTTTAGTAAAATGGAGGCCTGCATGATGCAACATTTTTGAGCCAGACAATGATTTCTGGGATACTGGATGGCAACCTGATTTATCCAAACCACGTCAATATGTCAGCTTCCAGGTGGTCAGAGTCTGGAATTACATATAAAAATATTTAAAATCCTGTAAATAATCCCAGAGTGCTGTTAAAGTGTAGGAATCATCATGCCATGATGTTTTAAACATGTTTTTTGAGTCTGTGGGTGCGGTACTATTAACATTACGAACCTTTATGTCTTAACATATATGTAGCTACACACACGGTAATGTGCCCCCAACCCCAACCCTGCCAAGGTATAGCAAGTGGCTCCTGTGACAAAAAGGGGTGGAAACCCTTGAACTAAAACTACAAAATCCGATAAGAGTAGAATAACAGGTCAACAGCAGATGGCAAAAAGAGAACTAAAAGAATGGCTTCACAACAAAATGGAGGGGGTGAAAAAAGCTGCATTTTAAATATTGAACAAAATAGAAGGAGCAGTTAGATTTTCTGAACTCAAAAATCCATGCCTGCACCCTATGGGCAAACGAGAATAAAGGCATCTCCACGAGGCCATTATACTGAAAATGATTCTTAAAGGGACTCAGAGATAAAGCACTACTTTTGCCAATTCAGATTTGATAAGTGGCTCAAGGATACTAAACTTAGACTGGGATGGAGAGAATGAATAAGACTTCTTTTCTTCAACTGGAAGAAATGGGAGTAAAAAATACAGAAATCAAGCCCTCTAGCAAATTCCAGTATCTTTGTCCGTGGAAACTGGAACCTACATTTTACTTTATTTGTCCTTTTTCTAAGATTACCTGGAAAATAATCTACCCAAGACAGGCACACCTTCCCATGGCCAAAGATGACAATCCCAGCTACAGATAGAACACCTGTCCCGTCCCCAGAGACTGGCAAGAGAGGTTCTCCCTGCAGCTGCAGTGGAAATGTCTATCTCCCGGTCCATAGTGGCTGTAAGTGGTACACCAGACAGACTGGAAGAAAAAGAGGACTAGTAGTCCAAAGGAACCAAAACTGCAACAATGATCTACTGCTGAACATCCATACTTTACCATCAAGCAAGTAAGCATACGTAAACATCACAGATCTTTCACTGTACAGTTGTTCAAGGATTTGAAGAAATTCTGGACTCTATTAAAAATCAGTACCATTTTCCCCAGAGGCAGAAACTGGGTACCTGGTTCCAAAGGTGTTATGTTACAGACCTCCAAAACGTCTGAAAATTTTAAGGACAGTGGTTCAGAATTTGGACCGTTTAGGTCCAAAATGTCTATGCAACCTTTTTTTGGGTGTCCGAGCTCCCTGTACAGTCTCATTTGACATGTTTCCTCAGACTCTCTCCAACTACGATGCCCTCTGAAGAACCACAAAACTGGCTGCCCATGCAGTCAGAGTCACAACCTAGACAGGAGGGCATTTAAGTATCTGAAACCCAATCTAATTCAAAGTGTGACTTCTCTCAAAACAGGACTTTCTCTTCCTATTTTAAGGTAGGAAGTCCCAAAGTGGACAATAGATCTGACCAGTTATTGAAAAGTTTAGAAAAAGGTAAAAAGTACAGTTGTGTACACTTACCATAAATGTAGATGTTAGAGTGCATTCACTGTTGCAGTCATTACATTTGGGTAATCTGCTGGCAGGTTGTCCTCAGTTAGCCTGAATTCCAAAGTCTTGGGTCCTGTGTTGGTTGCTGTCCTCTTCCATGACGTCAGGGGTATAAAATATGCAGCAGGCGCCATTTTCTTTAGTTTTTCTTGCCCCCGATGTCAGGTGCCCCCAAAAAGGTAGCAATATTATATATATTTATATATCTACATGCATCAATATAAAAACTTTATCTTCATCTACAAGCAAATACACCACATGAGTTGTAGAAGATAGAGAAGGAAAGGTAAACTGTAGAATGACAGAGGGATGGCAGGAGGAAAACCTGGACTGCAACTGTGAATACACTCGAACATTTACATTTATGGTAAGTGTACACAACTGTACTATGTTCTTCGTGTTTCACTGTTGCAGTCATTACATTTGGGTCGAATCCCAAAGCTATGGTTGGGAGGCTGGAGCTAAACAGCATTAGGTGAGGCTATAAGGCCCTGCAGCACTGCAGTGGCAAAGCCACTTAGAGAGGCAAATGGTAATGCTTTGTAAAGGTGTGAACAGAACTCCAAGTAGCAGCCTCTAGAATGTCCTTGGTTGGTACTCCTCTGAGAAAGGCTGCTGAAGTAGCTGCAGCTCTGGTGGAGTGAGACCCAATGCCCTTGGGCACAGGTTTACCATGGTGTAATTAGCAGAAACTGATGCAATGGCTTATCCACTTTGAAATGGTCTGCTTTAAAATAGCCTTTCCTTCTGATCCTGCAGCATATGACACTAGTAAATGCTCAGCTTTTCTTAGAGCTTTAGTCCTGCTCAAGTAGAATCTTAGCTGTCTGTGTACGTCCAAGGACTGCATAATTCTCTCCCCTTTGTTCTGCGGATTTGGATAAAAAGATGGCAGATTAATTGTTTGGTTAACAGCCACAATGGAAACTACCTTGGGCATAAAAATAGGATTTGTCCTCAGACACCCTGTCTGGGTAAAATATGATAAAAGGCTCTACAGCCATGAGGGCCTGTAGCTCTGAAACTCTTCTTGCTGAAGTAATTGCTAGTAGCAGAGCTGCCTTCCATAAGAACTTTATATCAGCTGTAGCAGCTGGTTCAAATGGAGGCAG
The DNA here is from genome assembly GCF_019279795.1 of Protopterus annectens. Taxonomy (NCBI): domain Eukaryota; kingdom Metazoa; phylum Chordata; order Ceratodontiformes; family Protopteridae; genus Protopterus; species Protopterus annectens. The sequence goes on from NC_056727.1 coordinate 1,247,110,882, forward strand.
GGTGAGTTTTTCCAACTGATAACTGGGTCCCATGCAGGTAATGGTGATCTTCTAGGAGGCCTTAAATTTTTGGCTCCTCTAAGACACTGCTTTAGTAAAGGACGTGAAAAGATTGGTGGCTCTGTATTGTAATGAGCCGAAATGGCAGAGGCATGGATTTTGATTGATGAGAAAGATGGGCCTTTGTCAAGCATCTCAGTTAAGTATTGTAATATCTGAAGAATATGTGGTTCTGCTGCATCAGTTCCTTGAATCTCTTCCATTTGTCAGCATAAAGTTTTCTAGTACTAGGCCTTCTGGCTTCCAAAATGACATCCATCACAGCTTTACTGAGATGTGTCATTTGTACGATTACAGGATTAGCCATGCTGCCAGGTTCAGAGTCTGTAGTTGATTGCGCAGGATTTGATTGTTTTGCTGGGACAGTAGGTGTGGTTTTTGAGGCAAGGTCCAAGCTGAGTATTGAGTCAAGTTCCCTAGGAATGTGTACCAGTATTGGCGGGGCCAGTCCGGGGCAATTAATATCTTTGGCTTCTCTTGTCTGACTTTTAGGAGGACCTTGGGTAGAAGAGGCAGAGGAGGAAAGGCGTAAACTGATAGGTTTTTCCAACTGAAGGATAGGGCACCACTCTCCATACTTGTCTGTGACAAGTCCTTGTGCAGAATCTTCTCAGTTGATAATTTTGAGGAGAGGCAAATAGATCTATGTCTGGGCTCCCCCATGTCTCTTATGCTAAGACTTCTGGATTTAATTTCCACTCATGAGGATCCATAAGGTTTCTGCTTAAATCGCCTGTCAGAGTGTTTTGTTTTCCTGGCAGGAATTGAGCTTGAAGATGTATTTGGTAGGTCAAAGCTGTGTCCCACAGTGCCACGGCTAATCTGCAAAGGGGGTATGAGTGTGTGTCCCCTTGCTTGTTTATATACCACGACTGTGGTGTTGTCAGTCTTTATCAGTAGTTGTCCTGGATGAAGTAAGTTCTTGAAGGCAGTTAGGGGATTTTGAACAGCTAGCATCTCTTTCTGGTTGATATGTAGATGCATTTGATTTGGTGCCCATATGCCCTGAATGCATCTTCCTGCCATGTGGGCCCCCCTAGGCATAATCTGAAGCATCTGCTAAGGTTTGGCTGGTAGGGGGTAGTGTGAAGGGCCATTCCATGTTTTAGTGACAGGCCTTTGCCCACCATAGAAATTCCTGTTGCAGGCAGGGAATGAGAGGAATCATTGTTTCCAGACTGTGTGAATGCTGACTCCATAAACTTTTTAGGTACCATTGAAGTTTCCTCATATGCAGTCTTGCAAAAGGAATTAGTAGGATGCAGGATGTCATGAAGCCCAGAGCCTGCAGAATTTGTCTTGCAGACGACTGGGTTTTTGTTGCCATCAGTTTGAAGTAAGTAGTCAGTTGCTTTTGTCTGGCTTGAGGTAAGCCATCTGGGCAGTTGTATTCAAGCTTGCACCCAGGAATGTTATCTTTTGAGAGGGTACCAGTTGTGATTTATTTTCGTTTATTGTGTACCCTACGCATGTTAGGAGCCTTTTCACAAACACCAGGTGTCGTAGAAGAGTGTCCTTGTTCTCTGCTTGAATGAGACAGTCGTCCAAGTAAGGATATATGTGAATACTTCTTTGTCTGCAAAATGCAAATACTACTGCAAGGCACTTTGTAAAAACCCTGGGCGCAGTAGATAAGCCAAAGGGCAGTGAAGAGAACTGGTAATACCTTAAGTCAGCCTTGAATCTGAGTTATCTTCTGCACGATGCTTTTAGGTCTAAAGTCACCAGCCAAGCATTCTTGCCCAGCATGGGCAGAAGCTGTTGCAAAGTGAGCATTTTGAAATTTGGAATATCCAGGTAGGTGTTCAAAATTGATAAATCCAGTAGTGGCCACCAGGCCTGGTCCTTTCTGGGTACCAAGAACAGCCTCGAGTAAAAACCTTGTCCTTTTTCCTGTTCTGGTACTGTCTGAATGGCCCCCATATCCATGAGGGATGTAACCTGTTTCTATGCCTCTGCCCATTGATTTTTTGGCAGATCTGGCCAACCATTTGTCACTGGCAGAGTGTGAAAATGGGATCTGTATCCTTGTGATACGATGTTTAATACCCACTTGTCCTGGGTTATTAACTGCCAATTCTGAGCAAAAAGTGCTAATTTCCCCCCTATGGGTGCTGCCAAAAGATAAGTGCTTGGTGTAGGCAGAGGGAAGTCATTGGGACTGCTTTCTGTAGGTTTGCGCTTTATCTCCTCCAGATTTGGAGGTGGATGCGCCCCATTGCTTTGACCCGAGTCTTGAGCCTGGTACCTGGAACACTTAGGGCATCTGGATTTGCCCCCTTTTGAGTTCTGTCTGACACAGGAAAGGAACAATTTTTTGTAGGCCAATGTCTACTGAATCTTGGTGGCTGACTTGGAAGAAATCTTTAACAGTTTGCATAGACTTAGCTTTGTCTTCCATTTTCTTTAAAACCTCTTCTGCCTTAATACCAAACAGAGAATCATGCTGTAAAGGTGCATCTAGCAATTTAGCTTTAACATGAGGCAAATTTTGTTCCTTTAACCAGGCATGCCTCCTATTCACAGATCCAGTAAATGCGGCCCTGCAGGAGGCCTCTAAAGAATCAAAACCACATTGCAAAGTATGCTTTCCAACTTGTTCAGCTGCATGCAATAATTCCTGCAATTCTTTATTTTCTGCACATTCTGAAATCAACATAATTTTCTGTTTCAGCAATCCCATAACATGTTGTTGGTACTTAAGCATATGAAATTGACAATTTCAGGCCCTGATTGCCAAGGTTGCAGATGTATAAACCTTTTTCTCCCCATCTGTCCAGTGCCCTAGAATCTCTGTCAGAGGGGGTAGGGTTTTTTGCTGTTGAGGCCTTAACTCCCTTTGGACCCTGTGAAATAGTTTCAGGATCAGCAGCAAGGTTTCTAAATAAAATTTATGTGAGTTGGGGACTCAGGCTTACTGGGAGCCGGAGGTAAGGAGTCAGGGATCAAGCTTGACTCCGTAAACGCATCATCCACAATGTCTAAAACAGGGGGAATGGCTAAAGGCTTGTACTGCGGGACGAGAGCCTCTTTTTTGATTATGAGAATTATGAGATTATGAGAAGTCTTGACTCTCCCAGTGAAAATGCTCCCTCAAAGTATGCAAGGTTTCTCCAAATGAATAATCCTCAGGAGGAGAAGCCGAGGGAATAGACTCCTCAGCATCAGAATCCTCATAGGGAGGTATAGATAATTCCTGATCAGAAGAAACAGAAACCTGATCTGAAGAGTCATAATCAGTGTCTTGCCTAGGCCTCTTATCTGGAGGGGGATGGGTACCCCTGATCAAGGTAATAAGGTCTTCAACCATTTTGATCATCTGTTTTTTAGGCATAGAGGCCTGTGCACGTGGCTCAAGCGTCGTTTTTTAGGTTTAGAAGTTGCTTTTGTCTTTGGTTTTGCAGCTGTCATCGGTTTGATGTACAAATGTTGAGGTCTGAATACACCCTCAGAAGCCAGTGCCTGCTCAGCGGCTCCGGACCCATCCGAGGGAGATGCATCTGTCGGTCCAATACCTTGACTATCTTGCGGCATGCCGGACTCCACATGGGTGTCAGAGGCTTGCGACTCGAAGGTAGCGGGTATCAGGGGCTGCGAAGGCATCTCACTGGATTACCGGCGAACCAGGACTGGCTTAGGAGAAGCTTAGTCTGTTTTGGATCTCAACTGCCTTTCTCTGTCCTTTTCTTTGCTTTTTTATGTACTCTGATAGTTGGATTGCTATCGGACGACATTTCTGGGTAGTTAAACCTGTTTCCAAAAAACTTTGATGCAAAATATACAGACGCTTAATAGTACGTTGGTTAAATTTAGCACAAAACCGACAGCCAGGCACGTTGTGATCAGGGCCTAGGCAAGGAATACAGTATAAATGGAAATCCTTATGAGGTATTTGCTTCCCATAAGTAATACAATTATTAACTCTGACATCGGTAAAAAGCAAGAAAAAAGTTTCCCCAACAGGGTACTTAGCTTTAATGAAGACTTCGGTTCTAAAACTCAAATATTTCAGTAGACAGCCGACTGGCACTTGCGAAATGCTTCTGCTTCGGGCACCACGCGGCAAGAAAGACTAAAGAAAATGGCATCTGCTGCATGTTTTATACCCCTGATGACCTGAAGTCATGGAAAAGACAGCAACTGACGCAGGACCCAAGACTATGGAATTCAGGCCAACTGAGGGCAACCTGCCACCAAATTACACAAACGTAATGACTGCAACAGTGAAACACGAAGAACATCAGATTCCGTGCCCACTTCGATTAAAAAAAAAGTGTGTGTGTGCACGTGGGGGGCGAGTAGAAAGTCAACAAGATGGGACATCCTCTTCCTCCCGAGCCTGGCCTAGTTATGTGGTTAATATGTCTCCATGTCTTAAGTTTTGGCTCAAAATTTGGCTCAGAATTTTCAGAACAAAACTGATAAACACCTCATTGTAAAATCCACAAACTTTGGGCTGCCTGGAAAAAGTGACAGAAGCGATATGATAAAGGAAAAAAAAGGCCAGTTCAAGTTGCACAGCTAGGGTAAGAGCAGGGGAAAATGTTAACTGACACAAGCAATGCTGCAGCATGATGGACCAATGGATTCTCATATGTAGGAGCATCAGATGGTGCAGGAGGCATCTAAACCAAACGCATCACAAGATGATGTTTTGGAACATTCTTTGTAAGATTCAAAGGAAAAATAAAGTTGATGCACTCGGTCCAGAAACAAATGATCTCAGCGAAGCCCTGCTTGACTTAGACATATTAAGGTAGATGAAAGATTACAGAAAAAAAGCAAGACCCAAATGTTACAAGACTGGTATAAATAGATGTCAATGGCAATCAGGACTATTAAAACAGAAATTTATGACAGAACAGAAATAAACAGGATATATTACAGAATAGCTAAATAATAATGGATAAAGGGATACAACAAAAATGTAGAGTAACAAAGGTAAGAAAGGGGAACAAGCAGAATGCAATCATGGAAGCACCAGAGAACTATAAAGCAACAAAGTAGTACTGTTAGAATATAAAAAAAGGAACAGATTAATCATTAGAAAGACAAGACATGGTAAAAGCAACACACAGTATCAAAACGGACCTGGATTAATCATACATTTCCAATAATAAACTAAAAATCATCACAAGAAAAATTTAGAGGTTATGCAAATAAATATAAAGGAAAAGTACAACATAGGCAATTCATTAAATAACCCAAAAAGGTTTTACAGAGAAATGGGAACTCAAGCAAAAGAAACAGAAACATGACCAAAAAAGTAGAAACAGCAACATTTTGAGGATGTAATTATAAAGACCCTGATGAACATACCTAATACAGAGTGGATAGAATTATAAAGAACAGTAAGAGACCCTATTAGAGGATATGAATTGGGATGAACTAAGAAATAGAGAAACTCAGAAAATTAAGAAAAGCTTCTAAATGGAAATCCCCAGCCTCAGCTGCAGCACTGAACTTCTGGACAAAGGTATTAACATCTTTACATGCAGACTGAACCTCGGGCAGGAATTACTCGTATGCGCATCCCAAACATGCACTAACCGAATTAACAGGAAAACTAATACCCCTTAAGTGTGAACCTGCAAACCATCCCAAGAACTATACACCAATAATTTGACTTCTGTCAATATACAAATGATATACTGGGATTGACTGATGTAGAGAAAATTTATAATTTAGAAAAAAAAATCCATTACGGTAACAGAACAAATAGGTAATAAAGATGTATGGAAGAAAAGACCAACAGTTGCTAAATAAAGCCTCAAGAGTTGTAAAAAGGAAATAAGTATAGTATGGGCAAACTACAAAAAAAAAAAAAAAAACACGACAGCAACCCACAGACTGTGGCAATGGAATGCTTTCAGCGATGCAATATACTTCCTACATCAACCAATTACATTACAGAGACTATAAAACAGTGGAAGACCACTTTACAACTGAGCCATGACAAATGGCAAATTATTATCCTAGGAATAAAAATTTAAAGGGGGAGACTCTAAAGTGATTCTTTGTCACTGCTGCTATTATACCTTGTCCTTAACTCATAGGTAGGTAACTAGGCTATATGGCCCTAGGGCATTTATAAGCCTAGACAGAATGTGTTGGCTTTCGCCTCCCTTTTAGATTAGATTCCTGAGCCTCTGTCCAGCAGGGCCATAGAAGTGATCCCAGGAGTAAATTTACGATTTCCCATCCACTCATGAAGATTTCTTTTGAAGAGGGTCAGTGAGGGGCTCTGCCAAACAAGTACTGGGGTTCTATTCCAGAGCGAGGGAATACTCTGGGATATGAATCTATCCCTCCAGCATGTCCTATTTATTGTTGTGCTGAAGTTTAAATCCCTGGAGCATGTAGTTCTAAGGGATTTGGATTTCTTGAGGTGAAGCATGTCCATTAATTCCAGGTTAGACATGGCCTTGTACGTCAGGCACAAACCGCCTCTGAGTAGGCGGTAAGCAACCGAGTAGAGCTGGAGTTTCTTTAGGTCGAGCTGCACAGAGCATCTGTAGAGGCCCACAATCCTCTTGGTGAGGTACTTTTGGGGTCTCTCTAGCCGTTGCAGGTGTCGGGTACGGTACATCCCAAATGGGGCATTTTACTCAATTATGGGCCTGATGAGCTATGAGTAGAGGAGCACAATGACCTCTCGATCTAGATGTGAACCCTTTCGTTATTAGGTGGGCTATATAGAAGGTTTTTCAAACCACTTTGGCAATGCGATTATCAATGGAGAGGTTACTATCTACTTGGGTCCCCAGATCCCTAATTACATCTTCCGTACTTAGTGGATTACCACCTATCTGGTAGTTTGTGGGCACTTTGTTTTTCCAAAAGGGGATGACTATGCATTTTTTGGCATTTAGCTTGAGGCCATGGTTCTGACACCAGGTATCCGTCTCCGCAACACCCTTCTGGAGGATGCCAGTGTCAGCTGGAGAGTTGATTATGGCTCCCAGTTTGCAATCATCTGCAAATCTGGTCAGCCACAGTCCTCCCATGCTTGCCTGTACCTCAGAGAAGTTTATACTGAACAAGAGGGGTCCCAGGACTGAGCCCTGTGGGGCGCCACTTGTAACCAGTTTGGAGTCTAACATGGCACCCACAACTCTGACCATGTGGGTTCTATCCCTGAGCCAGTTTGCAACCCATCTTGTGACATAGGGGTTGATATTCAAGCTGGTAAGTTTATTTATAATGCCAGAGTGGGGTATTGTGTCGAAGGCCTTTGTGAGGTCCAGGTAGGCTGTGTGGACTACCTTTCCCTCATCTATTGCCTTGGTAACGGTTTCAAAGAAGTCAAGGCAAGATCTGCCTTTAACAAAGCCGAACTGGGTAGGTTCCAGTGTCTGGAGGTTCCCAATGTCTTTGTATATGAGAAACATGATGATGCGCTCCATAGCTTTGCAGACCAGGCTAGTTAGGCTTATAGGGCGATAGTTCCCAGGATTCTTTGTGGAGCGGGATAACTGTTGCTGTACGCCATTCTTTGGGTACATATCCTGTACTAAGGCTGAGTTTGAACAGTGACTTTATGTGAGGGATCAGTTCTTTTTGGAGCTCATATAAGACGCAGCCCGGGACACCATCCGGTCCCACTGAAACTGTGTTTTTTTGCTTTGGAGAGGGCTGCTTTCACCTGCGTGTCTGTGATGTCTGGGAGATTACATTCTTCTGGGATAGATACTAGCCCTTTTGGGGGGAAGGGGGGATAAAGTTTGCAATGAACCTGTCCGCTAGGATGTTGGCAATGTCAGTGGGTTCAGTGTATTTTTTGCCATTTTGCACCAGCTCAGAGCAGATCGGAGAGTTGCCACCTAGATTCTTGACGTAGCTAAAGGCCTTGTGATTATCTTTACAGTCTGACGATTTTTCTGTCGAAGCTGGCCTGTGACGATTTTATGAGGGATCGTAGTTTCTTGCTAATACTGATCAGGGATGCCTTCCATTTTTGGGATTTTGCTCTATCATGTAATAGTTTCCTCCTCCTGTTGTATAGCTTATTTATGGCCGGGGTCCACCAGACTGGTCTCCTGCTTTTGGAGGAGTGAGTCTTGGTTTTACTTGGAATGGCTTGATCCATGCATTCCTGTAGGTGCTCATACAATGCATTTGTAAAGGATTCTGCGGTTTGGGCAGCATTTTGCATTAGCCCGGGGGCTTTGAAGCTTTCCACCTCGGTCTTGAGAAGTGTGAAGTTTGCTTTTGAGAAATTTTTCACAGTGGTTTCCTTGGCTGTGGGTGGGGTCAGGATGTGGATGTCCAGTGTGATTAGTTTATGGTCTTACCTTACCAACGAGGGGTTTTTACCTCTGGTGTGGAACACTGAGCCCCCATGTTGGTGATGACCAGGTCCAATATGTTGTCCCTTCTTCTGGGAGTGGTGACCAGTTGTTCCATGGCGTCTGAGTTTATAAACTCCAGGAACCATAGAGCAAAGGAGTTGGGACTTGAGTAGTTTTACCAGTCAATGTTTGGGTAGTTGAAATCACCCAATATCATGGCGTTTGGTGAGATCTTCATATTCTCCCATGCTCTCAGGAATGCTGAGTGGGGGTCCTGAGACAAAGTGGGTGATCTGTAGCAAGCTACAAACTGAAAAGCAGTTTTGCCCACTGTTAGTTGCATATGGATGGTCTCCGATGCCTAGTGCAGTGCCACTAACCTGGAGGTGTGGATATCCTTGATGAAAATGGATACTCCCCCGCCTTTTGTATTTCGGTCCGAGTTCTGGGGCTGAAAAGCATGGTAGCAGTTCTATCCTGGTAGTGTTGGGGGTGCTCTCTGGAGTCTTGAACCAGGTTTCTGTTACTGCACAGATATCAATTTTCTCCATACTGAGGAGTGCCTCGAGTGCGTGCATCTTGAGGTTTAGACTTCTGGCATTGAGTAGCATTACCCTTAGTTTTTTGTTTATTGTGTTGTCTACGGAGGTGGGTTTGTCTTTTGAGCCTTGCCTAAAAAAGGCACTATAGGGGTAGCAAGAGCCTTAGCCAGTATTCGAAAGCCTAAGGGTGATAGGTACACACCGTCCATAGCGAAGCAATGTGGCTCGTCGAGCATGTCATCCCAGGCTGACACCAATAACTTATCCAATTGTTAAAATTGATCATTTTGTCTTTATACTGTGGCATCATTCTTGGTGAGGGCAAGATGCTACTCAAGGTCAGGGTCATACCGGCCTGAGCTACATGATCAGAGAGCTCCTCTGTCTCTTTTCATGTAGTCCAGGGAGGTACATCTCAGGTCATTCACACAAACATGGACAATGGCAGTCATATTTGTACTTGCTTTGGAGTGACCCGAGTGCTTGTGTTATGTGGCGGATCCTGGCACCTGATAGGCAGCTTACAGTGACCTTCTTGTTCAGTCTGGTGAGCGGGACGTCAGTGTGCCTGACAATAGAGTGTCCTATTAACTAGTGTATTTGGTGTGTTATTTAGCTTTAAGGGCTGCGTCTGTGTGGCACACTGACTTATGATACGTGAATATTGTTGTGGGGTAGCGGTTGCTTGGATGTCTGCTTTGGAGGACTCTGCTGCTTTGGCAAATTTTATTTAAAGCCTCTGAGTATGTTTGTGTGTGTTTGTGTGCCTTATTTGCTGATACGATTGGTCTATGTGAGACTGGTTGTGTGGTGCGAGCGGTTTTCTTCTCCTCCTGAATGTGCCAGTCTTGGGTTGAGAGAGCTCGGCCTCCAGTTTGGCTGTATAGTTGCATCTCTCACATACATCTGAGTTTGTTGGAAAGAGGAGAGGGTTGTCTGTGTACATAAGGCAATTGTAACGTTGCCTCAAGATTCCCAGATTCACTAGCTGGACTGGAGAGTATACCCGAAACTGCCCTTTGGATATGCCTGAATAGTTTAAAGAACTGGTTTATTGATTGTCCAGAAGGGACGAATAGGGAGCCTTGTGTTCTAAATAGTATAAGGGGGTGTAGTGCTATTGTTTGTTAGTGCTTACTGAGAAATCTGAGCAAGTGCTGGGCTGTAAAAGGAAGGCTGAGTGCTTGCTTTGAGAGTTTGACTAGTTCTAAGGAAACATTGAAAAGCAGACTTTTCATGGATGACTTAATTGTCTATCTCATCAAATGCAGAGCTGAAAACACAAACACAATAGGGTACAGCTTTCACAGATGATACAAGAATGACATTTAATCATGACAAATGTGCTAAAGCTAAATATAAAAAAGAAGGCTGCAGCTCCAAGAAACTATGATTGGCCCTGAAAATATTGAATCACGACATAAAAATTGCAAACCAAGATTATAGCTCGCTCATTCTGAAAGCGTTATGGGTCTTCTCAAAAAGTACAGTTTTGTACCTACCATAAATGTAGATGTTCGAGTGTATATACTGCTGCAGTCATCACACTTGGGTTATCCTGCCGTCAGGCGGTCCCGCAGTCGGCCGAATCCCAAAGTCTTGGTCCGGCGTCGGTCGTCGTCGTTTCTTCCCTGACGTCAGTGCGACAGGGGGATAAAAAAGAGGCAGCCGATGCCATTTTCTTCAGTTTTGCTTGCCCCAGATGTCAGGTGCCCCCAACTAGTAAGGCAATACAAATAACTATGCAAAAACACCTTAGTAAATAAACAATAGTACTAGCTGTTAGCAAATACACCATATAGGCATGCATCCAACAGACTGATGTACATGGAGTTATAACCAACACTCTGGTATGTAGAGGGGATGGTGGGAGGGTAACCTGGACTGCAGCAGTCTATACACTCTAACATCTACATATATGGTAGGTACAAAACTGTACTATGTTCATCGTGTTATACTGCTGCAGTCATCACACTTGGGTTGAATCCCAAAGCTATGGATGGCTGGCTGGTACTAAACTGGGTTAGGTGAAGCTAGGATGCCCTGCAGAACTGCAGTGGCAAAACCAGCTCTGGTTTTTGAGTATAATGGAAGGTGGTAGTGCTTGGTAAAGGTGTGCACTGAACTCCAAGTAGCTGCCTCCAGAATGTCCTTGGTTGGAACCCCCCCTGAGAAAGGCTGCTGAGGTTGCTGTAGCCCTGGTAGAATGGGACCTAATATTAACAGGCACTGCTTTCCCATGGTGCGAGTAAAGCGGGTACAATGTGCTATCCATTTGGAGATGGTCTGTTTTGAAATAGCCTTTCCTTGTGAACCTGCAGCATAGGATACAAAGAGTTGGGTCAGTTTTTCTGAAGGTCTTTGTCTTATCCAAATAGTAACGTAGCTGTCTGTGAATGTCCAAAGAGTGAAAGAGTCTCCTTTATTCTGGGGGTTTGGATAAAAGGTGGGTAAATGAATGGTCTGATTCAAAGCCACACTGGTTACTACCTTTGGCATAAAGGTACGGTTAGTTCGTAAAGAGACTCTGTCCTGATGGAAAATGATGAAAGGTTCCACTGCCATAAGTGCCTGTAGTTCTGAGACCCTGCGTGCTGAGGTGATAGCCAGCAACAGAGCTGTTTTCCATGACAAGTATTGTAGTTCTGCTGAGAAGGCTGGTTCGAAAGGAGGCAGTGTTCATTTTTCTAAAATGAAGTTGAGGTCCTAAGCTGGTGTTGGGGGTTTTCTGGGGGGGGGGTCTTATATTCTTAGCCCCTCTGAGAAACTGCCTTAGTAAAGGGTGTGAGAATATGGGAGGATCCGTATTATATTGAGCTGAAATGGCTGAAGCATGGATCTTAATGGAGGAGAAAGAAAGGCCTGTGTGTAGCATCTCAGTTAAGTATTGCAGTATTTGAGGAATGTTTGGTATCCAAGGATTTTGGCCTTTAGCCTGGTTCCATGCACAAAATCTTTTCCATTTGTCTGAGTAAGTTTTTCTGGTGCTGGGCCTCCTGGCCTCCAAAATGACATTCAGGACGTCTTTGAGAGAAGTGTTGATTGATAATTCAAGGTATTCTCCATGCAGCTAAATTTAAAGTCCTGAGCTGACTGTGAAAGATCTGAGAGTTTTGTCAACAGAGGTGGGAATTGAGGTAAGATCCATGGAGGGCTGTGAGTCGAGGTCCTTAGTAATGTGTACCAGTGCTGAAGTGGCCAGTCCGGAGCAATGAGGATCATTTGAGGTGTCTCTGATCTGACTTTCAGTAATACCTTGGTCAAGAGAGGTAGTGGTGGGAAGGCATAGACTATCAATGCTGTCCAACTGAATGATAAGGCGCCCACTTTCCAGGCTAGGGAATAAGTCCTTGTGCAAAATTTCTGTAGTTGGCAATTGTTGGGGGAGGCAAATAGATCTATGTCTGGGCATCCCCACCTTTGAGTTATCATTGAAAATACTTGTAGGTGTAGTCTCCACTCATGAGTATCTGCCAAATTCCTGCTTAATTCGTCTGCCAATATGTTTTCCTTTCCTGGCAGGAATTGTGCTTGCAGTTGTACTTGGTAAGTCAATGCTGTGTTCCACAAGGTCATTGCCTGTCTGCATAAAGGGTAGGAGTGTGTTCCTCCCAGTTTGTTTATGTACCACATAACTGTGGTGTTGTCTGTCCTTATTAGTAGTTGTCCTGGATGCAAGAGGTCCTTAAAGGCCGTCAGTGCATTTTGCACAGCTAGCATCTCCTTTTGGTTGATGTGTAGATGCATTTGTTTTGCAGACCATTTGCCCTGTATGCACTGTCCTGCCATGTGTGCTCCCCAGGCATAGTCTGAAGAATCTGTTGTCATAGTTTGGTTTGCTGGAGGTAAGACAAAAGGAAGACCCTTGTTTATTTGACATGCTTGAGCCCACCATAGGAACTCTTTGAAGGCAGGGAAGGAGAGGTATACTTGTTTTGAGGCTGTGCCTGTGCTGAGTCCATACACTTTTCAGGTACCATTGTAATTTCCTCATATGCAGCTTTGCATGTGGAATTAGTTGAATGCAGGATGCCATGAACCCCAATGCCTGCAGGATTTTCCTTGCAGTGAGCTGGGTAAAAGTTGCCATCTTTTTGAAGTACTGAGTCAGTTGTTTTTCTTTGTCTGGTGTGAGATAAGCCATCTGGGCCGTTGTATTTAAGCTGGCACCCAGGAATATTATGTCTTGTGAGGGTATTGGCTTTGACTTCTTTTTGTTTACTGTGTACCCTAGGCAACTTAGCAGCTTTGTTACAAATGCCAGATGCTGTAACAGAATGGCCTTGCTGTCCGCTTGGATCAGGCAGTCGTCCAGATATGGATAAATTTGTATTCCTAGTTGTCTGCAGTATGCAATTACTGATGCCAGGCATTTCGTAAATACTCTGGGCGCAGTAGATAAGCCAAAGGGCACTGTAGAGATTTGATAATGCACTGTACCTACCAAAAATCTGAGGTATCTTCTGCAATCTTGATTGATAGGGACATGCAGGTATGCCTCTGAGGTCCAACATTACCAGCCAAGACTCCTTGCCCAGCATGGGAAGAAGCTGCTGTAGTGTGAGCATTTTGAATTTGGGTACCTCCAGGTAAGTGTTTAGAATTGAGATGTCTAAAATGGGTCTCCAGGCTTTGTCCTTTCTTGGTACTAGAAATAGTCTTGAGTAAAAACCTTGACCTTGCTCCTTTGTAGGTACCTTTTGAATTGCTTTCATATCCATGAGAGCTGAAATTTGTGTTTGTGCATCTGCCCATTGGTTTGGAGGCAGATTTGGCAAGCCTCTCATCCTTGGTAAAGTGTGAAAATGAAATATGTAGCCTCGGGTAATAATATCCAGAACCCATTTGTCCTTTGTTATGATGCGCCAATTTTAGGGAAATACAGCCAGTTTTCCTCCCAAAGGTGCTGCCAGGGCAATTTTGCTTGGCAGGCCTCTGTCCCTTGGGCGTCTGTACCTACCCCCCTTTGGGGTCTGTGATGCAGGAAAGGACCAGTTTTTTGATGGCCAGTTTCTGCTGAAACGAGGAGGTTGTACCTGTAAAAAATCTTCAACTGTCTGTATAGATTTTGCCTTTTCTTCCATTTTCTTTAAAACTTCCTCTGCTTTGACACCAAATAACACATCTTTCTGCAATGGAGCATCCAATAACTTTGCTTTGACATGTTCTGGTAAGGCTTGCTCTTTTAGCCAAGCATGTCTACGTATTACAGATCCTGTGACAGCTGCTCTACACGAGGCTTCCAATGAATCAAAACCACACTGTAAGGTATGCTTTCCCACCTGTTCTGCTGCATGCAGCAAATCCTGTATCTCTTTGAAATCAGGTTGATCTGTCTGAGGGATCATTTTCTGCTTCAACTGTGTAATCAAGTACTGCTGGTATTTTAGCATGTGGAATTGGCAGTTTAAGGCCCTCATGGCCAAAGTGGCGGACGTATAACACTTTCTTCCCCCATCTTTCTAATGCTCTGGAATCTCTTTCAGAAGGTAGTGGATTCTTAGCAGTAGAGGCCTTAACCCCTTTGGGACCCTGGGAAATGGTTTCAGAGTCTGCAACAGGGCTTTTACATAGAAACTTATAAGAATCAGGAACTCGGTAGTATCTGTCTGGTTTAGCTGGTGCAGGAGGTAAGGAATCTGGGTTTAGACTAGATTCGGTGTAAACATCATCCAAAATGTCTAAAACTGGAGGAATTGCAAGGGGTCTATGCTGTGGGAGAAGAAGAAACTCACTGAGTCTTTTCTTAGAGTCAGAGTAATCTTGGCCTTCCGAGTGGAAGTGTTCCCTCATGGTGTGTAAAGTTTCCCCAAAAAAGTAGTCTTCGGGGGGGGGGGGGGGGCACAGAGGAAATGGACTCTTCAGCATCTGTCTTCATAAGGAGGGAAGGAATAATCCTGGTCCTCAGAGTTAGCTGAGGAAATGGATGCTTGGTCAGAGGAAGGATAATATTCCTCCAGTCTAGACCTTTTGTCAGGAGGGGGTTGTGAACCCCTGACAAGGGTAATTAAATCCTCATCCATCTTAAGCATCTGTTTTTTTAGGCATAGGGGCCTGTGGGGGGGGGGGGGGGAGACTGTGGACCAGGTTTTCTAACATTTAATGGGGCTTTAAGTTTAGCATAAGACTTAGAGATAGTTGTCGGTTTGACACCTTCAGAAACCGAAGGCCTGCCCAAAATCTCCGGATCACCGTCAGGGTTGGCGTCAGAGGGGTGAGATGGAACCAGCTCCTGAGGCCCAGCTGATTCGGTCTGGGAGGCCATCAGAATTTCTAAATCTGCGGTAGTCAGGGGCTGCGTAGGCGCCTCGCTGAAAACCAGAGAACCGGCGGCAGGCCTTGCTGAGGCCTCGGTATCTGGTCTTGGCCTTGGTTGCCTGTCCTTATCCTTGTGTTTTTTAATCATTGCTGATGGTTGCTCTGACGACATGCTATAATTAAATTTTCTGCCAAAATAATGTCGGGCGAAATCTGCCCGACGCTTGATTGTACGTTTGTTGAACCTAGCACAAAACAGACAACCAGAGACTACGTGGTCTGGGCCTAGGCAAGGAATACAATAAGAAGGAAAATCCTTATGAGGTATTTGCTTCCCACAAGAAATGCAATTATTATCTTTGGCCAACATCGGTCTGAGGCAAGAAAAGTTTCGCCAACGGGGTACTTAGCTTCAGAGAAGACTTTGGGCTGAAATTTGACTCAAAAATCTCAGGAGGTAGCCGACCGGCACTTGCGAACTGCTTCTGCTTCAGGCACCGCGTGGCAAGAAAGACTGAAGAAAATGGCGTTGGCTGCCTCTTTTATCCCCATCGCACTGACGTCAGGGAAGAAGCGACGACAACCGATGCCGGACCAAGACTTTGGGATTCGGCCGACTGCAGGACCGTCTGACAGCAGGATAACCCACGTGTGATGACTGCAGCAGTATAACACGATGAACATCTGACATGTACAGATCCCACAGCTATGAGATTGCATACTTTTCGGCTGACCTCATCAGATCCAAACTGTGACTGTTTTAAAACAGGAGATGACTAACATTGCACTTTTTCAAAGGTTGCAAGACTACTGCATCGGGGATTGTGCAAACTCTACAATAAAGTTGCAGAAAAACACCGGCTGTACTCAGTGGCATATCGCTTACTCAGAGGGATCTCTGCCTGACTTACAAAGCCACGTCCATCTCAGAATTG